>NC_081348.1:1631563-1733403 GCF_029784015.1 Lycium ferocissimum
GTTTTTTGCCCTTTTGTAGCCCGGCTAGATATTTCCCTTTTGTGGCTTTAAAAATTTTTTATCCCTTGTTGGGTATTTTCCTTTGTGGCATTCAAATCCCTTCGTAGCCCTCGTGGCTAGATATTTTGCCCTTGTGGCATCTAAACACTTTTTATAGCCCTCGTGGCCGGGTATTTTTTTCTGAAAACCTGATCTCAGCAGCGGTCTTGATCTTCTTTTGGTGAACCATTTCCTGCACACGAAGCAAAGTTAGAAAAAAGGATCGTCCTCCGACGTCTTGGGGACCTGCATCAGAAATAGGTTAGTTTTTTTTTCCTATTTAAAGTTGATTCATGCCGCCGGCGTTGTCGCATCTTCCGCTTTCTGGACTCGAAACCCCTTCGGCTCCGGTATTCGAAAGATGAATTTTTTTTATTTGATGTACCACCAAGAGGTCCTTAGTGGTTTATTTTATTAAAATAAATAAATATGTGCAAGGCAACTAAATTCAAATTTATTTTTATTACATAGGGTGTAAGGGAAGGGGAAATAGGAGAGGGAATTACAATGTGGGGAGATAAATTTATTTTCATTATGTAGAAAATCATTTTTCGTAAAGTTACCATAAAGATATCTATTTGTAGGGAAATAAATGTGTTGTTTTGAAAGTTGTAATTGTCATGACATGTGCTTTGAACAAGGGAAATCCCTTCTTCTGTGATTGGGGTTCTTCGTTTCCTCGCGCGGAATTTTTCGACCTTTTCTCAAAAAAATTTCCCCAGTTTGATCGATGAACTCTGATGTGCTGTGAAATTATGGCACATCTAATGTTTTTTAACTCTAAGTTTTACTTGTTTTCGATTAAGTTTGTGTTAGTTTGATGTGTTTTGTGTGTTGTGCAGGTATTTCGAAGTTAGAATGCATGGCAAGGGAAAACAAGGAAATTATAGTGTTCAGTACTGGTGTTCACTAAGTACGAATCATCGTCATGTCGACAGTCCGTCGTCTTGGTCGTCAAAATGCATGGAGAGTTCTTGCAGCCAAGGAAGATCGACGATATGCAGAGCTGGTAGATTGACGGGCTGTTAACATGTTCAACAGTCCGTAGAGTTACATCGTCGACACACATCCTGCAGATTGAAAAGTGTCATCAGACCATCGAGTTGACCGTCGACATAATCGACGGTCATCGAAGTGCAAAGGCGGTTGAGGTTCTGCGAAGTGAAATTTGGTCATCAGATCGTCGTCATGCACCTTCAACATGTTGACGACCTTCAACGTACAAAGACGATCCGTCGAGTTGCAAGCCGACCTGAAACTGGATTGGGATTAATTATTCCGAGTTTAACTTGTATAAATACCAGTTTAGATTTTATTTTTCAGACATCTGGAGTTTAGACTTGTAGTAATTACTTTTTGGTTTTTATTACGTTTGAAGATTTTCCAGACTACTACATTCGTTTACTGATTCGTTTACTTTCAGTTTTATTGGTAAGTTTCAATATAAATTCAATTATGCAATCTTCAATATTTTATTATTTTTTTATTGTCATGAGTAGCTAAACACCTTTACTAAGGTTGTGAACCCAAGGATGGGTGTTTTGTGATTGAAGATTTTGAATGATATACGCAAAATATATTGTTAGGGTTTGTTTGTTCTTTGTTTTCATTATATAGTTAGTGGTTGCAAACATTAGCTAATGCCATAAACTTTGATTTATTTGGAAAAATAACTAGGGTTTGGTAAGAACAAATAACAAGAACTCAAGGCTTTAAACCTTGTTTAATAAATTCACTTAGGAATAAGAGGAATTTACTGGGCATAATTAATCGTTCTTCATGCATACTTTCTTATGTTTGGGAAAAGCATAGAAAGAAATAATCTTTTCTTATTGGAAAATAGTCTAGATTCGCATAGAGGTTACGTCCATTCATACAACGATCCATTAGAAGTATATCAAGATCAAGGCCCATGATCACAAACTTTATCTAACGGGGACACAACCTTGGTTCTTTTTACCCATATATTTACAACTCTAAATTACTAGTCACTTTAAATTAGTCCACAAATCAAAATTCTTATAAAACCCTTTTTTCGGAATACACTAGAGAGGAAGAATAGGGCTGCCATTCCCGTTTGGAACAAAGCGGTCAGCGTACGGCTCTACACCATCCGATTCTTCCCGCCTAACGAGAAGGATCATGCGTTCCGGGTCCGGTGATGGAACGGAGGATGAGGGTTCAGAGGCTGCTTCTAGAGATGCCTCACCTGCCTCACCGCCACAGTCTCTCGAGGATATTGCTCAGTCCTCCTAGACACCTTCTAGGTCCTTGACTCTTCAGAGCTCATAGCCCAATGATGATAATAAGGCTAGGGCTTGGGAAATCAGAAGCAAGAGACTTGAGAACTGTTTTACAGTTGAGGGTGCCAGGGAGCTATTTGAGTATGGCATTTCCCTAAAAGACGACTGTAGCCAGCATGAAAACCGCACTATAAATGAAGAGCGGCGGATCAGTTTTGAGGGGCTCGAGATATTACCCAAGGCTAGAGAGCTCATTCTCCATTATCAGCTGGGGTTTATAGAGGATCTGCCTGGGGATTATTGTCTGGTCTTGGTGCACGAGGTGTATGCTTCATATGGTGACTTGATAAAGAAAGTCAGAAAGCGGCGCCAGAAGCTATATGAGTTAGAGCCACTGAAAGAGGGCGGGATTCGAGGAGTGAGTGTTGATATATCTGCCAAGGCCATCAACAAAGTATATTTTAGCGATAATTATACCGCTCCAAGACAGAATATTGAGTTGTCAGACAAGTTGGAGAGAATTAAGGAACAGTCCATCAGAGACTGGGTGGCGACAGTTATTGGTCGTCCGAGCATGAGGGCTTTGTGTACTAACTTGTCAAATCAGATAGTGAAGAGGTAGTTGACTTTAGAGGGAAAATTTTAATGGAGCGTGGTGCAGTTGCGGCTTCTCCCCACTCAAGCTGACAATGCACTTACGGCTGACATGCAGGTCATTATTGCTGCATTAATATCGAGGTACCCTATTGATTTCAGAGCATTGGCGAGTACTGAGGGCTTCCCAACCCAACACTTCACTAGTATATCCGTGCATGATTACAGAGCTGATTCGGAGGGCACGTGTTCATTTTATACCTGACATCGACCATCGAATTATAACCTCGTCGACCTATTCTATGGAGAAGAGCAAGAAAGAGGCCATCAGAGATGGCCATGGAGAAGAGGATGGGTTTCCAATTGCACTTGGAGGGGTGCCTATGCCTCAGGAGTAGATTCATTCAGGGGCTGCGGGTGACTCTATGGGGGAGTTACCCGCCACTACTGCCCCTACTACTGAGACTATCCAGACTGCAGATCCTCAGCCTCCAGCTACTGATACTGTTGATGCTTCAGTTGAGACTCAGACTGCGGTTACTAAGCCACAGACTTCGGCTCAGAGCCCTCGAGGTTAGCTCCACAGCCAGCAGGCTCCGCAGCACAGCCCCAGGGTACAACCAGAGTTGTTGACCCTTATGCCTTCTCGATGGAGAACTTTAAAAAATTTGCGAAGTAGGCGGCTACAGCGGATCAGCAATCGAATGTTATAGTAGCCCAGCTGGATGAGTTTGTGAGAGAGAGAGTGGGTGCTATTATAGAGCCCGTGAGGTCGACACTGTCAGCTCGGCTGGACGATTTTGAGATGAGATTGACAGCATTAGAAATGGTCCGCCCGACCACTCTCATAGATGCTTTGAGGGCAGAGTTAGAGCAGCTTAAGGCTGATGTTTTATTGTTGAAGGCTCGTGACCCGAGCCTAGTAGCAGCCCCACCAAATGCTGCGATAGAGATAGAGGAGGAGGTTCCAGTGGTGGCGCCTACCACTGCGGATGGTCGGGGAAAGAGAAAGAGAGTAGTTCTTGATGAGGAGGAGAAGCTAAAGGAGGTAAGAGAGAGTACTCGCCCGAGGGGTCCGAATCTAGAGGAGCAGCAGATAGAGAAGGCCATTAGGAAATCTCTTACTGAGAATCTTCCTTTTAGGACTGCGGGAGCCACCTCGAGCAGTACTCCAGCTGGAGTGCCATTGCCACCACTCCGTCCTACTCCGTCTCGCCGGGTACTACTATTGTGCGGTCGGCTACCGCCGATGCTACCAACGATACTACTTTCGCCGGTGCGGTTGCACCACCTCGATGCCTCACGAACCGATGGTCGCGAGATGAGCGAAGCCGCACCGTGCGCCACAGGTATTCCTACTCCCTTGTTTTACTTTTACAGCATTGGGTACATTACAGATTTTTTTCAGTTGGGGATGGGAGTATTTGATTTGATTATAGTGTATATATGTGTTTAGGACCCCTTTAATTTTTCTTTGCTATGGTTCTTTCCCGAGGGTTTTATTTTCTGTTGAACCTGGAATGTTTAGATCGTGTTAGATAAAATAGATTAAATCTTGGCTTATGTGGTGGTGGTTTGAATAACTTAAGGCAATTCTGTTATAATTTGAATAAGAGCACTCTCCTCCGAAAAAATTTGAAAACTTGGACTTGGTTGTTTAATTGACATGCATGCTTCTTTGTGTGACATTTAGACTATTGAGTTACCTTGTGTGCTGAATTTTAGCGGGGAGACTAGTGTGTTGACAATTCTGCTGCCGTGTGTTGTGAGATCTTATATCTAATTTCTCTAGTTAGGTGTATAATCTAGAACTTGCTTGGTTAGTTGTGCCTGCATTCTTAGGATACGTTGAGCTATGAAGTGATCTTAGGCCTTTTTTTGTGTTAGGAACCCCTTTAAGCCTAAATAAAAGCCAACCTGTAGATAAATATCCCTTGTTAGCCATTTTGAGCCTTAAACCTATTCTTTGACTAGCCGTAATAAGCCAATACCTATTCTGAATATCCCTCTCTTGCACCCGGTCCCTCCTTGACACTAAAAATGATAAGAATTGAGGCTAAAAACCTAAGTTGGGGTGATAGGTGAAATAAGAGGGAACATGAGGCGTAAGCCTAAGGTTAGGTAGAAGTGAATTGCCTAGTTAAAATACATCAGCGTGGTAAGTTGAAACAAAAAGAAAAAAAAGTAGCAATAAAACCACACTGAGGCAATGAAAAAGAAAAAGGGAAAAAAATAAAAAAAAATAAAAAAAAAAACAAAAAAGGGCGAGAAAGGTGAATAGAAATACAAGTGTAGTGTTCAAGGAGGGTCAGTCACAGTTATCCAAATATATATACTACCCGTCCTCGAGCCTACATTACAACCCTGAAAAAGTCCTAGTGTGATCACAGCCGAACTATCCAAAGTCTAGGGTACTGAAAATAAGGGCAAGCCTATGGTATTTTCATGCATATCTAGAAAAATTCTTTTTGAGTGTGAGTGTTTCTCTTCTCCTTAGTCTTCTGTCCCACTTTGTGTGTACATATATGTTGGGACATTCTTTGGTCTTTGTGAGGGCATGAGAGTTTGTTAAGTGACTGGTGTCCCATAAGCCTTGGTTCATGTGTGCTATGGTTTCTGTAATAACTAGATGTCATTGATTGAACCCTCATTGTTAGTTGCAATGAGTCCTTGATTGGTTTTGTCTTTATTGGGGGGAGAGTCATTGGGATACACGTGATATGTCGGCAGTTAATTGCCAAAAGCACTATAGATAGTTTTACTTTGTGATATCGAGACATTTGTAGATTGAGTCTGTTGGTTGACTTGCTTGAGAACAAGCAAAGACTTTAAGTTGGAGGTGTTGATGTGCCGTGAAATTATGGCACATCTAATTCTTTTTAACTCTAAGTTTTACTTATTTTCTAGTAAGTTTGTGTTAGTTTGATGTGTTTTGTGTGTTGTGCAAGTATTTCGAAGTTAGAATGCACGACAAGAGAAAACACGGAAATTATGTTGTTCAGTACTAGTGTGCACTAAGTACGGACCGTCGGTCATCAAAAGGCATGGAGAGTTCCTGCAGCCAAGGAATATTGACGATATGCAAAGCTGGTAGATGGACAGGCTGTCAACATGTTCGATGGTCTGTCAAGTTGCATCATTGACACACATCCTGCAGATTGAAAAGTGTCATCAGACCGTCGAGTTGCACCGTCGACATGTCGACGACCATCAAAGCACAAAGACGATCCGTTAAGTTGCAAGCCGACCTGGAACTGGATTGGGATTAATTATTTTGAGTTTAACTTGTATAAATACCTGTTTAGGTTTCATTTTTCAGATATCTGGAGTTTAGACTTGTAGTAATTACTTTTGGGCTTTTAGTACGTTTGAAGATTTTCCAGACAATTACATTCGTTTACTTTCAGTTTGATTCGTAAGTTTCAATACTAATTCAAATATTCAATCTTTTATTGTTTTTTCGTTGTCATGAGTAGCTAAACACCTTTACTAAGGTTATGAACCCAAGGATGGGTGTTTTGTAATTGGGGATTGTGAATGATATATGCATAATGGATTGTTAGGGTTTATTTTTTCTTCATTTTCGTCATATAGTTAGTGGTTACAAACATTAGCTAACGCCATAAACTTTGGTCTATTTGGGAAAATAACTAGGGTTTGGTAATAACAAATAACAAGAACTCAAGGCTTTAAACCTTGTTTACTAAATTCACATAGGAATAAGAGGAATTTACTAGGCATAATTAACCTTTCTTCATGCATACTTTCTTATGTTTGGGAAAAGTATAGAAAGAAATAATCTTTTCTTATTAGAAAATAGTCTAGATTCACATAGAGGTTACGTGCATTCATACAACGATCCATTAGAAGTATATCATGATCAAGACTCATGATCATACACTTTATCTGACGGGGACACAACCTTGGTTCTTTTTACCCATATATTTACAACTCTAAATTACTAGTCACTTTAAATTAGTCCACAAACCAAAACTCTTATAAAACCCTTTTTCTGGAATACACCAAGACCGCAAGATTAGTATAACACTTATTTAGTAAACTCTTCACACCATATTCTTTGTGGGATTCGACCCCAACCTTGTTGGGTTACAATATTTGACATCATCCGCTCTACGCTACAAAAAAGTGTAATTTGAGCTTATCAAACTCTCGTGCCGAATCTTCCGAGTTGCGGGAAATTTTAACGTCCCCTTAATATTTCTGCCCCAGTTTACAATATTGAATAAATGAGAAATTTTGAAAAGATCTCAAAATTTCTGCCCTAGTTTGAAACTCTGGGTTGGTTGACTTTTTGTAGTGGATTGATGGCACAAATTTTGAGATCTTCTAAAAAATTCTGCTCCAGTTGGGTGTGCGGTAATCCTTACATCCTTTGTGAAGTCCAATCTCTGAGGCTTCCTAGGGGTTTATTAGGTTTTTCTTTTGGTGTGACCGAGCTCAAAGAGAGCCTACGTATCCTGTCGCAGCAAGAATCAGGTCGAACGTAGTTCAGAATAAAAGTAAATAAGTTTTTGGATTTTACTATTAATGCGACCGGGTCCCAAATGGACTGCCTGCGTATCCCACTATGGGGAAGTCAGGTTATTGCGTAGTTCATATGGCGAAAGTTGTTTTGTTTTTTCTTTCTATTACAAAACTATTACAAGCAAAATGAAATAGCTAATACAAGCAAGCAAAAGTACTATTACAGACTGAACAATTTGTCTTCATGCATAGTAGCACTTAATTGCGTCTGAATTGATTGGCTTTAGCCACTCTTGTCCATCCATTTTAAGCGGCAGTATTATTGCTCCTCCGGAGAGTACTTTACGGAACACGTAAGGGCTTTGCCAGTTGGGAGAGAATTCCCCTTTGTATTCATCTTGGTGCGGGAAAATTCTTTTGAGCACCAACTGCCCAATTTGGAAAAGTCGAGTCCTGACTCGTTTGTTGAAGGCTCTTGCCATGCTTTGTCGGTATAGTTAACCGTAGCACACAACAACCATTCTTGTCTCGTCAATTAGAGCCAATTGCTCATATCGAGCCCGGACCCATTTAGCATTATCCAATTCTGCTTCTTAGATAATCCTTAAGAAAGGTATCTTGACCTCGGCAGGTATAACCGCTTCAGTACCATAAACCAGCAGGTATGGAGTTGCTCCTGTTGAAGTTTTGGCCGTGGTACGGTATCCCAGTAAAGCATAAGGCAACTGCTCGTTCCACCCTTTGTAATGGTCTATCATTTTCCTTAATGTCCTCTTGATATTCTTATTGGCTGCTTCTATGACTCCATTCATTTGTGGTCGGTAGGCTATCAAGTTTCGGTGAGTGATCTTGAATTGCTCATAGATATCATTCATCAGATGGCTATTCAGATTGTCCCTATTATCAGTTAGGATGGACTCGGCTATGCCGAATCGGTATATGATATTGTTTTGGACGAAATCGGCTACCACTTTCTTTGTCACTGACTTGTGTAATGTTGCTTCCATCCATTTGGTGAAGTATTCAATGGCGACTAAAATGAATCGATGCCCATTTGAGGTTGCGGGTTCGATGGGTCCAATGATGTCCATGCCCCAGGCAACGAAAGGTCACGGTGAGCTCATAGCATTAAGCTCACTTGGAGGAACCTTAATTAGATCACCGTGGATTTGGCATTGATGGCATTGTTGTGCATATTTGCAACAATCACTTTCCATGGTCATCCAATGCCAGCTCATAAAAATTTTTTTGCTAGTACAAATCTATTCATATGGGGTCCACATATCCCAGCATGCACTTCCTCTAGAAGTTTGGTGGATTCGCCAAGATCTACACATCGAAGCAGAACCAGATCCGGAGTCCGTTTGTACAACACTTCTTTGTTCTGGAAGAAACCGTTTTCCATTCTTCTGATGGTCTTCTTTTGTCCACTCGTGACTCCCTTGGTGTATTCCCATTTCTCCAAGTATATTTTGATGTCATTGTACCATGGTTTGCCATCCAGCTCTGCTTCTACATGGCAATAATAAGCATACTATTCTTTTAAGCTTATCCTCAGCGGGTCGATGTGACTGCTTTCAGGATGTTAGATCATTGACACTATTGTGGCTAGTGCGTTTGCAAACTCGTTCTGAGCTCTTGGATTATGTCGGAACTCAATCTTTCAAAATTTCTTGCCCAGTCTTTGTGCCAAGTTCGCGTATGGAAAGATCTTTTCATTTTTGGTGGCCCATTCACCTTGTACTTAATGAATTAGTAGGTCGGAATCTCCATGGACCAGCAATTCATCGATGTCCATATCCAATGCCATTTTGAGACCTAGAATGCCACATTTATTATTTAGTTCGAGTTCATGACACCGAAGCAAAGGCTTCAACTCTTCAATCTGTCCCGATAGTAAATGAGTTTTCGGATGTAATTTCAGATGAACTTCAGGGTCTTCCACCGGAGACGGAGATTGATTTTACCATTGATGTGCTACTGGACACTGAACTCATATCTATTCCTCCTTATAGGATGACTCCTGCAGAACTGAAAGAGCTAAAGGCACAACTGAAAGATTTGCTTGAGAAGGGATATATTAGACCCAGTTCATCACCATGGGGAGCACCTGTCTTATTTGTAAGAAGGAAAGATGGTTCTTTATGAATGTGCATTGACTATAGGCAGCTTAATAAGGTGACGATCAAGAATAAATATCCTCTTCCTAGAATCGATGATTTGTTTGATCAATTACAAGGTGCTAAGTGATTTTCCAAGATTGATCTGAGATCGGAATATCATCAAGTGAGATTTAGAAAAGAAGATATTCCCAAAATAGCTTTCAGAACTAGCTATGGCCATTATCAATTTCGGGTAATGTCACTTGGGTTGACTAACGCTCCGGTAGTGTTTATGAATTTGATAAACAATGTATTCAGGCCTTTTTTAGATCTATTCGTGATCGTGTTCATCGATGATATTCTAGTATACTCACAAATGAAGCGAGCATAACGAGATCAACTACGTACTGTTCTTGGAATTCTTCGGACTCGTGAGCTATATGCTAAATTTTCAAAATGTGAGTTCTGGTTGAATTCTGTAACTTTTCTGGGCCATATTATCTCAGCTGATGGTATTCGCGTAGATACTCAAAAGATTGAAGCTGTGAAGACTTGGCCAAGGCCTACAATACCTACAGAGGTCCATAGCTTTTTGGGATTAACAGGCTATTATATAAGAGTTGTGGAAGGATTTTCTTCTATTTCGGCACCATTGACGAAGCTAACTCAAAAATCAGCAAAATTCCAATGGACCGATGCTTGTGAGAGTGGCTTCCAGGAATTGAAAGATAGACTGACTTCAGCCCCAGTCCTGACGCTTCCTGAAGGATCTGAAGGTTATGTTGTTTATTGTGATGCCTCCGGTGTCGGATTGGGCTGTGTGTCGATGCAGCACGGTAAATGTCATTGCCTATGCTTCCAGGCAGTTGAGGAAACATGAGAAGAATTATCCCACCCATGATCTTGAACTAGCTGTGGTTATTCATGCACTAAAGATATGGAGACACTATTTGTATGGTATTCATGTTGATATCTATACATATCACAAGAGTCTTCAGTACATTTTCAAGCAAAAGGAATTGAATCTATGGCAAAGTCGATAGTTAGAGCTGCTGAAAGACTACGATGTGAGTATTCTATACCATCTCGGAAAGGCGAATGTGGTGGCCGATGCACTTAGCCGTAAATCCATGGGCAGCTTATGGGATGTTCAGCCAGAAAAGAAGGAATTAATTTGTGAGCTTCACTAGCTAGCTAGCCTGGGAGTTCGTTTAATTGATTCAGGTAATGCAGGAGTTGGTATTCACAACCCAACTATTTCATCCCTAGACATGGAAGTAAAAAGGAGCCAATATGAAGATCCCCAGTTGAGTCACTATAGAGATACACTTTCTCAGAAAGAAAAGTCCCCATTTGAGATGTCGGCAGATGGGATTTTCAGGTACTGAGGTAGGCTATGTGTTCCAGATGCTGCAGGACTACGTTGTCTGATTCTGGAAGATGCTCATTACTCCCGTTATTCTATTCACCCAGGAGCAACCAAGATGTACCATGATCTTAATTTAACGTATTGTTGGGATGGAATGAAAAAAGATATAGCAGAATTTGTAGCTCAATGCCCAAATTGCCAATAAATGAAAATCGAGCATCAAAAGCCAGGAGGATTGGTACAAGCTATGGAAATTCCAACCAGGAAATGGGAGGTGATCAACATGGATTTTATTGTAGTTTTGCTTCGTTCTCGGCGTAAGTATGATTCCATATGGGTAAGCATAGACATACTTACAAAATCAGCTCATTTTCTTCCAGTCAGAACCACGTACTCAGCAGAAGATTATGCAAAGTTGTATCTTTAAGAGATAGTGTGACTTCATGGTGTTCGAGTATCCATAATCATAGATAGAGGGGCATAATTTACGGCTAAATTCTAGAAGTATTTTCAAGAAGGCTTGGGAACTCAAGTGAGACTCAGCACAACATTTCACCCACAGACCGATGGACAAGCTGAACGCACTATTCAGACCTTGGAAGATATGTTGCGGGCATGTGTATTAGATTTCAGAGGCAATTGGGATGATTATTTGCCACTTATTGAATTTGCCTATAATAATAGTTATCATTCTAGCATCCAGATGGCTCTGTATGAAGCTCTGTATGGAAGGAAATGCAGGTCGCCAATTGGATGGTTCAAAGTCGAAGAGACACAACTAATAGGTCCAGAATTGAATCAACAAGCGGTAGAAAAAATCAAGCTCATTCGAGACCGATTGTTGACAGCCTAAAGTCGCCAAAAGTCTTATGAAGATAATCGTTGATGAAACTTGGAATTACAAGTTAATGATTGGGTATTTCTAAAAGTGTCACCGATGAAAGGTGTAATGAGATTCGGCAAGAAGGGCAAGCTTAGTCCCCGATATATTGGGCCTTATAAGATTGTACGCAAGGTGGGCCAAGTGGCTTATGAGCTAGATTTACCTCCGAAACTTGAATCAGTCCATCCAGTTTTTCATGTGTCGATGCTTCGCAATGTGTTAGAGATCCTTCTAGAATCGTGCCGGGAGATGATGTTCAAGTTACCGGGAAGTTGGCTTATGAAGAAGTACCTATTGCTATACTAGATAGGCAAGTGCGGAAACTCAGGAACAAAGAGATAGCCTCAGTCAAGGTCTTATGGAGAAACAATAATAAGGAAGAAATGACTTGGGAGGCAGAAGAAGATATGAAGTCCAGATATCCGCAATTGTTTCCACCCCCAGAAGAGGTTCAAGATGAGACACCATTGTCTGCAGGTATGTAGAGCTTTCTTTTACTGTTTTGGGTCGTGTGTGGCCATGTTTCTTGTTGCTAATGTTGTAGCCTTATGTGGCAGTGTTATTTTGGGTTGCAGTGACAGGATGGTAGTGCCATATTACAAGGAAAACTCTGGCGAAATTTCTGTAGAATTCCCGGTAACTTAACATTCGAGGACGAATGTTCTTTGTTATATCCCGTATTTTGAACAACGGGACAACATGAGTGAATTACGATAAGTTAGGGACAAGACTATCCCGAGGTACGAAGTAGGGACTTTTGTTTGTTTTAAAAGCTTAAGTTGTGTATGATTTTATTGGCATGGAAATATTAAGGAAACATTTGGGGTCAAATTCTATTTTTGGAAAGTGTTTTATTACAAGAAAAACAAAAAAAAATAATAAAAATAAGGGACCATGTGGCCGGCCACCTTGGTGTGGGCCATGGCCACATGGATGGTCAATATGTGGAATTAAAAAGATGACTTAGTCATCTTATTCACCATTTACACTTCTAGAAAAATCAAGAAAACTTGGAGAAGAGAAAGAGAGAGGGTTTCGGCCATAGAGCAAGAATTTGAAGACCAAGAATTGATCAAGAAAAAAATTGTTTCTTCAAGCAAACCTACTAATTGGAGGGTGCTTATTAACGTGGAGTTGTTGTTGGAAGTGATAGACTACTCGTTTTCATTATTCACCACCTTAGGCAAGTTGTGAAGTTGTGAAGAAAGGTGAGTTTTAATCTTGTTTTTATGTGTTATGGATGGTTTATATGTGTTGTAGTATGCTAAAATGGATGAAATTCATGAAAACTTTGCATGTGAAGTTGGGCCGTGTGAATGGTGTTTGGCCGTGCATGTGTGTGTTGTGCTAAAAGTGGTGAACTAATTCTAGTTAGCATGTTTTGATTGTTGTAGTGTGAAGAAAAGAATGAAAATCATCTATATGTGTGTGTATGGTGTGGGCCGAATAGAGCCCCCCTTGGGTGGTGGAGAATGAACAAATTTTAGTTGGTACTTTAGTTGTCGTCGTTATAGATTCTATGATGAAAATGCAAGTTTAATGATTCAAATTGATGTTGTAATGATTGTGGGCTGATTTGGAAGTTAATGCGCTTTTAATGTAATTTTTGTATTTATGGAAGTGACCTTGTTAATGTGTGGATTTATTGGTGTAATTCATGAATTTGAGAGAAAGAAGTATGGTTGTAGTGCCCTCGGGTTGGAGGTAGAATTCGGGTGAGTTGGAGTGTTGTTTGGAAAATTGTGTGAATTGTTTAAAGTGTTCTTGAATATTGTTTGAATGGTTTCGGATTAGTAATCGAATGTATGAACGTTGATATTGGTTTGAATGTAAGTAGTTGAAGCGAGTATAATGGAATATTGTGAATGTTGTTGAATTATGTAAAAAGAGTATTTAATGTTAGAATGCGTTTTGAATTGATTATTAATGTTGCTAGTTTGGTTGTTGGTGTTGTTGTTGATGAATTTGGCCGAGTTGAAATCTCGGGTTGGTGTATTTGGGGGAAATCTTTAAAATTTCTCGTAGAATTTGGTGTTCGTTTGGAATTGAATGCCTAAATGCTTATAGCTAATGTTTGATATATTGGCGTTATGTAGATCTTGGAGTGCCCGAGACTTGAGGCTTGACTTAGCTTGAGAGCGGACGAGGTATGTGAAGCCCAACCTTTCTTTCTTTGGCATGTCCTAGTGTTAATTAGGTTATGACACGAGCCTCGGGGTAACTCCACTCTCGAGATCCGAGCTTATGTACGCATCTTATTCGCTTCTAAAGAATTACTCTCTTAATGTAGCCTAGCCAAGGCACTTATGTTTTCATTTGATTGAATTTCAAAGGTTTTGTAAAGAATTTTATTCCTAAAGACGCCGAAACTACGAACGCACGTAACTTCCGTGACGAGCTCGGATCGCCCCGAAACGTTCATGGGGATTCCATACGGCATAACATCCCCCAACTATCATAGGCGGGCTCGGGTGGGGTTGATACCCGTCCGTGGGCCCCGCGACTTTTCTATGTTTGTTCTTAATGACCTTCGGGAAAGACTTAGTACTACTTTCACCTTAACTTCCGAGTATGGATTTCTTACTTATTTAATGAGTTTATAATTATGATTTTTATGCATATGGTCACTCACGACTCTGCTCGTGCATATGGTCGTACATCCTTCACCGAGTCCCGGGCGGTTATGTGTCGTGCGCACTTTGATGTATTCGGAGTATGATGTGTCCGGTTCGACCCACCGAGCCTCTTATCCGAGGGCGGGTACCGTGTATATTTGGCGTTATGATGTGTTACGGCGTTATGATGTGATGTGATATGTCGGGTTTCGAGATATGAAATCTTCGGAGTATGATGTGTTATGGCGCCATCGACAGACGGGCGACCATAGTTCTAAGAGCCCATGCATGATTTATGTTTTTAAACTAAATATTTTAACATTTTACATATTGTACTTATTTTCTGTATCTTCTGTTTCGATTACGATTCTGTTACTATATTTCTTGCTTTGCATACTCGACACATTCCCGTCATCGACCCCTTTCTTCGGGGTCGCGTTTCATGCCCGCGAGTACGACGCTCGGCTTGGTGATCCACCCGCCTAGGACACCTATTCTCGCTATCCGGGAGTGCTCCTTCGTCGGAACCTATATTTTGGTATATATACTTTTCCGTTGCATATGTATATATTCATTCGGGGGGGTACGGCGGGGCCGTCCCGTCATATGATTCTCGTTGTTTAAGAGGTCCGAGACATGTATGTGGGTTATGGTTGTTCCTATACGCACATATGTTCGTACGTTTTATGTTTGGGCGGTCCTACCCGGTGGCGTGGGCCTTGCTCGGCATATGCGTATTTTGATATGCTATGTACTTTATGACAGCCTGGCCGGCTTTTGTGACATATGTTGCCTATTATGCGTTAATCTGAGCCTATATGTGATCATTTATATTTATGCAAGTTTAGTATGCTAATTTTGAGTATCAGGTACGTATGAGTGTCCAATTCGGACCCTAGTCATGGCCTACGGGGTTGGGTCGTGACATTCTTAAGGGGGGAGAATGTTACACCTCGGGCATTTTCGCGATAGTCGTGCGGTGATTAGAATAATGCAAGATAAGGTGTACACGAGATCCCTACAAGTTAGAAGGGATACATAATAATTCTAATTAACATTCCAAAAGACATTTGAGACAAGGGAAGAAAGTTCGTCAAAGGAAAGGTGAAGTGTAAGTTGTGTTTCGGGAAAGGTTCTGTAAGTATCGAGTTAACGATTATTTAGTAAGGTCTTGGGGATGAGTTATAAGGTTCCTTACATGGTTAATGTGGTATCATACAAGTGCTAAGAAGGTTCCATAAGGATTGGAGATCTAACGAATCAACGAGAATAATTTCAGAAATTGTGAATTATACGACCACTTATACGGTCCGTAAAACTTTAAATGATCCGTATAAGGGTCCGTATAACATTCCAGAGGAAGGTCAGTCCCTGGTGGTATTATAAGACCATTTATACGGATCGTATAAAGTTATACGGACCGTATAAGTGTCTGTATAATATGGACGGGTCACTTTTTTCCAGATTTTTCCTCTTTTATATATATATATATATATATATATATATATATATATATATATATATATATATATATATATATATATGACCCAAGCTCATATTTTTCATTTCCCATATTCTTCATACCTCTTGGAAGCTCTAGAAAGTTCCACACACCATATTAACACAATTTCAAGGGAAATCAAAGATTAAACATCAAGATCCAAGAGAATCAAGTGTAGAGAAGATTACTAGGGTTTATGGAAGTCAAGAATTCCTTTGGAATTGAAGTTGGGGTTTTCTTCAAGTGAAGTATTTTCATCCAAACCCCATTCCTACATAATCAAAGGTGAGTTTTATGTTCATTTCATGTTATTAAGAGTATTGAATGGTTGAAAGACTTGAATTGAGGAAGAAAGAAGAATATGAAGCTCAAGTATGGAAATAGCTAGTGGTATTTTTGAATAGTAACTTAACTTGAATCATAGTTCTTGACATGTTATGAGTAGAATCTTGTGATTAATAATGCAAATGATGTTAAAGGAGTATTATATGAGAATGAATATGGTGTTATGTCATAGTTATGGTTATGGATGACATTAAAGGGCATGGTAAGGGCAATAATGTAACTCGAATTGAATAATGTTTAACTATTATTGATGTTTGTTTATATGGAGAAAGTTAAACAAAGGATTTTGATATTATGGGTGTTATTATTGATGTTTGGGAGTTGTGCATTATATGGAGAAAGTTGTTGAAACAAAGGAAATGCTGCCCAATTTTCGTTAGATCTTAGCCATTTTAGTTGAGACCTAAGTATGTTTCCGGTTGTCTAATCTTAATACAAATTCTCTTGAATGTAGAATCGTGAGCTTGGAAGGAAAGTGTTTAGTTGATAAAGTTGAAGAGACGTAAAGGTATGTAAGGCTAGTCCCTTCTTTTCTAAGGCATGATTCCTATAACATGATTTCCTCTATCTTTTCATGACTTTCTTACATTCCAAAAGCTACAAGCCTATGATCATTAAGATCTTCTCATGAGATAACGATAAGAGATGTGTTATGATAAAGTCAATGATAATGATGATTCTAAGTCCCGAGATTCTAAAGCTTATGAAAGGATGCTATTATGAGATTAATTATCTTGATGTATGATTTCCTTGATTATTATTCATTGTTGCAACTCTCACCTTATAATACTTGTTCCTCCAATGTGAGACACGATGATCATGATTACTCCATAATGTAATCGGAGGTTACCGACCTTACGTCACTCCGATAGAGTACAGCTTTTACTTGAGCTCTTATGCATGCTTCATGTTAAGTACATAATGATGATTACACCGTGCCTAGATGGCCGGGCAGCATCGCTAAGGCGGACGGCTTATAGATAATGATGATCACACCGTGCCTAGATGGTCGGGCCGCACCGCTAAGGCAGGCGGCTTACAACACCGTGTCTACATGGCACGGGCATCACCACTAGTGGGCGGCGTGAGATGATTACCCCGGACGCGGGAGGCCCGAACGCGGGCTAATGATGTTATTGATTCAGATAGCTTATGTATGTATATGTGATATGTTTCAAAGATAAAGGGGAGCATGCATGATTTCGCCTCAAGAGGCAAGCAATTGTAGTTATACTTTCTTCTTATGTTTCTCTATTTCCTTATCATGTTATCATATATGCCTTACATACTTAGTACATTGTTCGTACTGACGTCCTTTCTTTTATGGACGCTGTGTTCATGCCCACAGGTAGATAGGGAGGTGGTACAGATTCATAGGAGTCTATCAGCAGCTACACAGGAGCGCTCCACTACTCCGGAGGTGCTCGTTATTGGTACATTCTTTTGTGCACATATTTGGGCATGCCGGGGTCCTGTCCCGTTCTTATGACTTCGCATTTTCGGTTAGAGGCTCGTGATACTTATGTCCGGGTTGTAGATGTTATGAGACTTCTTCAGTGTATATTTTGTACATCATTTTGTAGCCTCGTGAGCTTATGCATATATACATGTTTTGAGAAATTTAGAAATTAGTTTATGATAGTTTTATGTTGAAAATAATATATGTCCAGGTTAAGTATGATAGATAGCATGATGAGTGGTGGTCGGTAGCCCGCTCCGGGTACCCGTCATGGCCCACTAGTTGGGTCATGACAAAAGTGGTATCAGAGCAGTTCCGTCCTAGGGTGTGTATGAGAGCCGTGTCTAGTAGAGTCTTGTTTATGGGTGTGAAATGCGCCATACTTATAATCGAGAAGCTGCGGGGCATTTAGGAATAATGACCGTCTTTCTTCTTCATAGATCGTGCGATAGAGTTATAATATAAGACTCCTCTTTCTCTCTAATTGTGCGCTATGATTTCAGCTATGCCAGTGAAGAAGAAAGCAACAATCTCCTAGAAGGGCAAGGCTACGCTAGGAAGGCGGATTTAATAGGAGCCATTGGTAAATATAGAGGAGGGTGACTTCCATCATGAGGCTCTCTCGGATACCTCTCGCACTCCACCTATTTTGGAGAAGCAAGAAGGGGTTTCTACTCTAGCTTCTATGCCTCCAGTTCCTCCACCGAGTGCTTCGGGTCAACAGATGACCGAGGCCATTCAGTTGTTGACTCAGCTAGTTGCCACCCAGGATCAGCGGCAGAGTGCGGGTCCGGGTGACTGAGCCACTAGTGCTAGAGCCCGTGATTTTATGAGCTTGAACCCGCCAAAATTTATCGGGTCAAAGCCAGATGAAGACCCTCAGGGTTTTATAGACGAGATGTTGAGGATGCTGAAGATTATACATGCTTCAGATACAGAGTCAATAGAGTTGGCGTCCTATAGATTGCGGGATGTAGCAGTTCTTTGGTACAATAACTGGATCTTTTCAAGAGGGAAAAATGCACCTCCCCCGGTTTGTCAAGAATTCGTGGATGCTTTTATTCGTCATTATTTGCCACCCGAGGTCCGTCGGGCCCGAGCTGACAGGTTCTTGAATCTTAAGCAAGGGAATATGAGTGCTCGGGACTATAGTCTTCGTTTCAATTCATTAGCCCGGTATGCTCCGACCATGGTATCAGATAGGGGAGACCGGGTGCATCGATTTGTGAGTGGCCTAGGGCCACACTTGATCAAAAATTGCTTAACAGCTTCACTTCAAGAAGGGATGGACATCTCCCGTATTCAGGCTCAAGCTCAGAATTTAGAAGAGCAGCAGCAACTGTACCGAGGTGAGCTGATGTTGACAGAGGGCAGAGTAAGAGGTCCAGATCTGTTGGTGCTAGTAGCGAGTATAGAGCGGGTCAGAGGCAGCCATATTCTAGATATTCAGGCAAGTCTGCAACTAGTGCACCTCCTCGATTTGCGGGCAGGAGATTTGACCGACCCATTTATTCAGGACAGGGTCAGAGCTCAAGAGTTTCGGGTTCTCAGTTTGGAGGAGATCCTAGTTATAGGAGACCACCGATCCCACGATAGAGCCAGTGCAGAAGGTTACGTTCGGGTCCATGTCGCCAAGGCCCAGATGCTTGTTATGCTTGAGGACAGACTGGGCATATAATGCGTGATTGTCCCTCGATGTGCGATAAAGATGGGGTTTAGCCCACAGGATCAGTAGCCGATTCTTCTTCGTCCGTGCGCCCAGTAGGGCAGACTCACCAGGCTTTAGTAGGTCATGGTAGGGGCAGAGGGGTAGCATCCAGTTTCGGTGGCTCCCAGCCCGGTATTTATGCTTTAGCCGGACAACAGGATCTTGAGTCCTCCCCTGACGTTGTCACAGGTATATTATCCATATTCTCTCATGATGCTTATGCATTGATTGATCCGGGATCTACCTTGTCATATATTACTCCTTATGTTGCTGGTCGTATTGGGGTGAAGCCCGAACAGATCAAACCTTTTGAAGTGTCTACTCCGGTTGGTAACCCCGTGATAGCTAAATAAGTGTATAAAAATTGCATGATTGTGGTGTGTGGTTGACATAACGTAACTGATTTAAGTGAGCTGGAAATTCTAGATTTTGATGTTATTATGGGCATGAATTGGCTGGCTTCCTGATATGCCAATGTGGATTGTAGAACTAAAGTGGTTCGATTCCAATTCTCGGGAGAGCCAGTCCTAGAGTGGAAGGGTAATACCGCATCTCCAAGAGGCAGATTTATTTCCTATCTCAAGGTAAGAAAGATGATTTTTAAGGGCTACATTTATCATTTAGTCCGAGTTCATGACACCGAAGCAAAGGCCCCAACTCTTCAATCTGTCCCGGTAGTAAATGAGTTTTCGGGTGTATTTCCAGATGAACTTTCAGGTCTTCCACCGGAGCGGGAGATTTATTTTACCATTGATGTGCTACCGGACACTGAACCTATATCTATTCCTCCTTATAGGATGGCTTCTGCAGAACTGAAAGAGCTAAAGGCACAACTGAAAGATTTGCTCGAGAAGGGATTTATTAGACCCAGTTCATCGCCATGGGGAACACCTGTCTTATTTGTAAGAAAGAAAGATGGTTCTTTACGAATGTGCATTGACTATAGGCAGCTGAACAAGGTGATGATCAAGAATAAATATCCTCTTCCGAGAATCGATGATTTTTTTGATCAATTACAAGGTGCTAAGTGGTTTTCCAAGATTGATCTGAGATCGAAATATCATCAAGTGAGAGTTAGAGAAGAAGATATTCCCAAACCAGATATGGCCATTATGAATTTCGGGTAATGTCATTTGGGTTGACTAACGCTCCGGCAGTGTTTATGAATTTGATGAATAATGTATTCAGGCCTTTTTTAGATCTATTCGTGATCGTGTTCATCGATGATATTCTAGTATACTCACGGTCAGAAGCAGAGCATGCAGATCATCTACGTATTGTTCTTGGAACTCTTCGCACTCATGAGCTATATGAAATTTTCAAAATGTGAGTTCTGGTTGAACTCGGTAACTTTTCTGGGCTATATTATCTCAGCTGATGGTATTGGCGTAGATACTCAAAAGATTGAAGCTGTGAAGACTTGGATAAGGCCTACAACACCTACAGAGGTCCGTAGCTTTTTGGGATTAGCAGGCTATTACAGAAGATTTGTGGAAGGATTTTTTTTCTATTTCAGCACCACTGACGAAGCTAACTCAAAAATCAGCAAAATTCCAATGGACCGATGCTTGTGCGCGCAGCTTTCAGGAATTGAAAGATAGACTGACTTCAGCCCAGTCCTCACGCTTCCTGAAGGATCTGAAGGTTATGTTGTTTATTGTGATGCCTCCGGTGTCGGATTGGGCTATGTGTTGATGCAGCTCGGTAAATGTCATTGCCTATGCGTCCAGGCAGTTGAGGAAACATGAGAAGAATTATTCGACCCATGATCTTGAACTAGCTGCGGTTATTCATGCACAAAAGATATGGAGATACTATTTGTATGGTGTTCACGTTGATATCTATACATATCACAAGAGTCTTCAGTACATTTTCAAGCAAAAGGAATTGAATCTACAGCAAAGGCGATGGTTAAAGATACTGAAAGACTATAATGTGAGTATTCTATATCATCCCGGAAAGGCGAATGTGGTGGTCGATACGCTTAGCCGTAAATCCATGGGCAGCTTATGGGATGTTCATCCAGAAAAGAAGGAATTAATCTGTGAGCTTCACTCGCTAGCTAGCCTGGGAGTTCGTTTAATTGATTCAGGTAATGCAGGAGTTGGTATTCACAACCCAACTATTTCATCCTTAGACATGGAAGTAAAAAGGCACCAATATGAAGATCCCCAGTTGAGTGACTATAGAGATACACTTTCTCAAAAAGAAAAGTCCCCATTTGAGACGTCGGCAGATGGGATTCTCAGGTACTGAGGCATGCTATATGTTCCAGATGTTGCAGGACTACGTTGTCAGATTCTGGAAGAAGCTCATTACTCCTGTTATTCTATTGACCCAGGAGCATAGATGGTTAAAAGGCTCCTTAGATGGTTAATGAGGTATCATACAAGTGCTAAGAAGGTTCCATAAGGATCTGAGATCTAACGAATCAACGAGAATAATTTCAGAAATTGTGAGTTATACGACCACTTATACGGTCCGTATAACTTTATACGGTCCGTATAAGGGTCCGCATAACATTCCAGAGGAAGGTCAGGCCCTGGTGGTATTATACAACCACTTATACGGACCGTATAAAGTTATACGGACCGTATCGATCCGTATAATATGGACGGGTCACTTTTTTCTAGATTTTTCCTCTTTTATATATATATATTACCCAAGCTCATATTTTTCATTTCCCACATTCTCCATACCTCTTGGAAGCTCTAGAAAGTTCCACACACCATATTAACACAAATTCAAAAGAAATCAAAGATTAAAAATCAAGAGCCAAGAGAATTAAGTGTAGAGAAGATTACTAGGGTTTATGGTAGTCAAGAATTCCTTTGGAATTGAAGTTGGGGTTTTCTTCAAGTGAAGTATTTTCATCCAAACCCCATTCCTACATAAACAAAGGTGAGTGTTGTGTTCATTTCATGTTATTAAGAGTATTCAATGGTTAAAAGATTTGAATTGAGGAAGAAAGAAGAATATGAAGCTCAAGTATGGAAATAGCTAGTGGTATTTTTGAATAGTAACTTGACTTGAATCATAGTTCTTGACATGTTGTGAGTAGAATCTTGTGATTAATAATGCAAATGATGTTAAAGGAGTATTATATGAGAATGAATATGGCGTTATGTCATAGTTATGGTTATGGATGAGATTGGAAGGGCATGGTAAGAATTGAATAATGTTTAACTCGATGAAGTTTATTGATTGTGATATTGTGGCTGTTATTATTGATGTTTGGGAGTTGTGTATTATATGGAAAATGTTGTTGAAACAAAGGAAATATTGCCCAATTTTCATTAGTTATTAGTCGTTTTAGTTGACACCTAAGTGTCACACCCTTAATCCGATAGGGTGTGATGGCCACCCGACCCTTACCTAGGGCCGAGCGAACCCACTGACTCTCGTAATACTCATAATCAGACTGGACCTTTAAATCATAACATAGATACACAATGAAAGTTCTTCGGAAACAAATATGCTATTTATCCTTTACAGATAAAATCTATAGAAACATATAGAACTTATAATACAATGCATAATGACACATCGGCTTACATAACCGACATCTTATACCCACGACACTGTCTGCAAAGTCTCTAACATGGAACATGAATCTATATCATAATGCTCAGACTCGGCAGCACTCCGGAGAAAAAGGAGCTCGCCAATCCCGCTGGAACAACTTCTGCTAATATCTTCAACTCATCTGGGTGTACCTGCGCGGCATGAAACGCAGCCCCCGAAGAAAGGGGGTCAGTACGGAATATGTACTGAGTATGTAAAGCATGGAGTACAGAAAAACAGAATCATAATCGAAATAGGAATTACAGAAACAAGTATAATGACCAGAAAATCACAAGACTTGCCCTTTTGAAACATTTGTCATGCATATACATATATCGGTAGTAAAATCATATCATAATCGTATCATCATATCACTGTACATATATACCGTACCCGGCCCTCTAGTGAGGGACTCGGTGAGTAAAATCATATCATAATCATGTATGCATGCAGATATATATATATATATATATATATATATATATATATATATATATATATATATATACGGCCCTCTAGTGAGGGACTCGGTGAATAGCGTGTCCCGGCCCCGCTAGCAAGGGACTCGGTATGCCATCCCGCCGCCATCCCCATCTCATCACATCATCATATCATCATATATATATAGCGTGCCGGCCCCTCTAATGAGGGACTCGGTGAACAATGCGAGAGGAATGTGCACGAATACGTACTCGGCCCGGGACTCGGTGAAAGACATCTTGAGCTTGCACGAGTAGAGTAGTGAGAAACCATATGCACATGAAATCATACTCACAGACTCAATGAAGTAGTCTAGACGGAATGTCATTTGAAAATCGGACCATGGTTATATCAAATATCTTTCGGACGTTATTCGGAAACATAGCATATATCATAAACGTATTAACAAACCATAGGAATCATAGTCATATGCCAAACCAATCCGAGACCACCTCAGAAGGTTACGAACATTATTCACTTTAGAACTTTCTATGAACAAACCGGAGCGATCCGAGCCCTTATGTGAAAGTTACGGGCGTTCGTAGTTTCGGAATCGTTTAGGAACAAACCCTTTTGAAAACAAAACCTTTATGCAACTTTTGAAATTTAATTATACAAATGACATAAGGACCATGATTTGACCACATTAAGAATACGAATATCAGGAAGCCAATAAGAATCATAAACATGCTCGGATCACCAGAGTAGAATTATCTCGAGACTCGTGTCATAACTTACTTTCAACTAAGACATGCCAAAGAAGGAAAGGTTGAGCTTTACATACCTTAGCCGCTTCCTAAGCTAATCTGAACCTACGTCTCGACTTCTCACGATCTACAATAATGTCATTAGGTATCAACCATTAGCCATAACACTTAAGAATCCAATTCCAAATTAACACTTTGTCTACAAAAATTTCGGCAGCATTTCCCCTATAACTTCAACACCCCCGAGAATTCAACTCGGCCAAATCAACAACAACCAAACCAACAACCATACTAACAATATCAATAAGCAATTCCAAACGCATTTTAACATTAATAACTCCTTTCTACATAATTCGACGACATTCATTTATATTCAATTCAACTTCATACATTCAAACTAATATCAACGATCGCATATTCAAATACCAATCCAAAACCATTCACACAAGATTCAAGAGCGCTTTAAACAATCCGCAAAATATTCAAAATACTTCAAACAATGTACTACTCCACCCGAAACTATTCCAATTCAACAAGAACATTGCCAACACCTTCCTTTCTTCCACATTCATAAATTATGTCAACAATACATGCATTTACAACTTCATTTTCATAAATTCAAGAAACCATATCAAGATCACATTATCTTCCAATTCAGCCCACACGATTATAACTTCAACTTGGATCATTAAAACTTCATATTTCATCATAGAATCCACAACACAACAACCAAAACATACCGAATAAAATTAGTTCTTCACCCTATCCAACACAACACATACACGGCCAAAACTCAACATCCACGGCTCAACACCAACTCCAACATTTTATGAGTTTCATTCGTTTCTACACATAACAACAACACACAAAACATGCTAAATACAATTAATTCATTATTCCTACACAACAACACACACACGGCCACACTCACACACCCACGGTTCCACTCCAACACCTATATTTTCATGAATTTCATTCATTTCCACATACTACAACATCCACAAATCATGCATAACATATGAACATAAAGATTGAGCCTTACCTTCACTTGGTTCTTCACTCGGCTAGAGCTTGTGGTTCGCAAAAATGATTGGTTTGCTTGCTCCAACAATCCCTCCATGTTGTTATACGCCTTCTAAGGAGTGGAAACACATGAAGAAAATATTTTTTTGGCCAATTCTCCAAGGAGCTTGTTCGGCCAGCCCTATGGCCGTTTGCTCCCTCTTTTTTTTTCATGTTTCTTGAAAATTCTAGACTTGGCAAAATGATGAATTGGTCTTCCTTTTCATGACTTAATCATATATATATATATGGGCACATGCACATGGCCGGTCATGTGCTCTCTTTTTCTCCTCTTTTTCTTTTTTTTTTCCAATTTTTTTCCAATTTTCTAGAAATTTCCAAGAGATGAAAATAATGAAGATGACTTAATAAGTCATCTAATACTACACATATTCTTCATACATGTGGCCTATGGCCCACAAGTCATGTGCATGGCCACATGGTTTTTTTTTTTTTTCATGAATTTAAATTCCAACACTTCACTTTTGGCCCCATTTTTCATGAAATGTTAATTTCCATAATTTCACTTTTAACCCCAAATTCCTTAATACTTCCATCCAACAAATTCATAAGCAACTTATGTCTTAAAACAAAGTCGGAAAAATAGCCTTGTCTTTAACTTGTCACAACTAACTTAAAATATTCCGACGTACAAAGTGCGAGATATAACATTAAGTATGTTTCCGGTTGTCTAATCTTAGTACAAATTCTCTTGAACGTAGAATCGTGAGTTTGGAAGGAAAGCGTTTAGTCGATAAAGTTGGAGAGACGTAAAGGTATGTAAGGCTAGTCCCTTGTTTTCTAAGACATGATTCCTATAACATGATTTCCTCTATCTTTTTATGACTTTCTTACATTCTGAAAGATACAAGCCTATGATCATTAAGAGCTTCTCATGAGATACGGATAAGAGATGTGTTATGATAAAGTCAATGATAATGTTGATTCTTCTGAGATTCTAAAGCTTATGAAAGGATGCTATTATGAGATTAATGATCTTGATGTATGGTTTCCTTGATTATTATTCACTGTTGCTAGTCTCACCTTATAATACTAGTTCCTCCAAGGTGAGACATGATGATCATGATTACTCCATAATGTAATCGGAGGTTACCGACCTTATGTCACTCCGATAGAGTATAGCTTTTACTTGAGCTCTTATGCATGCTTCATGTAAAGTATATGATGATGATTACACCATGCCTAGATGGCCGAGCAGCACTGCTAAGGTCGGTGGCTTACAGATAATGATGATTACACCGTACCTAGATGGCCGGGGTAGCACCGCTAAGCCGGGCGGCTTACTACACCTTGTCTATATGGCACGGGCATCACCACTAGTGGGTGGCGTGAGATGATTACCCCGGACGCGGGAGGCCTGAACGCGGGAGGCCCGGACGCGGGCTAATGATGTTATTGATTCAGTAGCTTAGGTATGCATATGTGATATGTTTCAAAGATAAACGTTAGCTTGCATGATTTCGCCTCAAGAGGCAAGCAGCTGTAGTTATACTTTCTTCTTATATTTTTCTATTTCCTTATCATGTTATCATATATGCCTTATATACTTAGTATATTATTCATACTGACGTCCTTTCTTTTATGGACATTGTGTTCATGCCCACAGGTAGACAGGGAGGTGGTACAGATTCATAGGTGTCTATCAGCAGCTACATAAGAGCACTCCACCACTCCGGAGGTGCTAGTTATTGGTACATTTTTTTGTGCACATATTTGGGCATGGCGGGGTCCTGTCCCGTCCTTATGACTTCATTACTTCAGTTAGAGGCTCGTAGATACTTATGTGCGGGTTGTAGATATCATGAGACTTCTTCAGTGTATATTTTGTACATCATTTTGTAGGCTTGTGAGCTTATGCATATATACATGTTTTGGGAAATTTAGAAATTGGTTTATGATAGTTTTATGTTGAAAATGATATATGTCCAGGTTTAGTATGATAGATAGCATGACGAGTGGTGCTCGATAGCCAGCTCCGGGTACTCGTCATGGCCCTCTAGTTGGGTCATGACACTATGAATCGTCCAATGTAATTTAACCTTCCCAGGAAGTTCATGACTTCCTTCTTGGTTCTGGGAGGCGGTAGTTCTTGGATTGCTTTGATTTTCATTGGGTGTAGCTCTATGCCCCTTCGGCTGACTATGAACCCAATAACATTTCGGTCGGTACCCCGAATGCGCATTTAGCCGGGTTCAATTTCAAGTTGAACTTTCGGAGCCTATCGAAGAATTTCCTCAAATGAGTAGGATGCTCCGAATTTTCCTTTGACCTGATAATGACATCATCCACGCATACTTCAATTTCTCTATGAATTATGTCATGGAAAATGGTGGTCATAGCTCTCATGTAGGTTGCACCGACATGGCTCTCATATAGGTTGCACCGACATTTTTGAGGCCGAAGGGCATCACTCTGTAATGGTACACTTCCCATGGGGTGATGAAGGCTATTTTCTCCGCGTCCTCTCTATCCATTAGGATTTGATGGTAACCGGTGAAACAATCCAAAAATTGTTGTAGCTCGTGCTTGGCACAGTTATCTATAAGTATGTGGATGTTTGGCAGTGGGAAATTGTCCTTTGGACTGGCTTTGTTGAGATCCCGGTAATCCATACAGATCCTTATCTTTCCATCCTTTTTGGGTACCGAAACTATGTTGGCCAACCAGGTGGGGTATGAGGTTACTTCTACTACCCCGGACTTGATTTGCTTTTCTACCTCGTCCTTGATGCGGATACTGAGGTCTGGCTTAAACTATCGGGTTTTCTGTTCTACAGAAGCGAAACTCGTGTTGATAGGTAACTTGTGGGATACTACGTTGGTACTTAGTCCTGGCATGTCGGCGTATGACCATACAAAGATATCCACATACTCCTTCAGTAGGTTTATCAATTCTTCTTTTCAAGGTGTCTCTAGGTGCCTACTGATCCATGTTTCTTTCACATTCTCTTCGTCACCTAGATTTATGGCTTCTGTTTCGTCCATGTTTGGTTTCCGCTCACTTTCTAACTGCTCTACCTCTTCCGCGAGACCCTCGGGTAACATTGTGGTCTCGTCGTATTCCTCGTACTCTTCTTCCTCTACGCTGCTCGACTCATTCGTTTCGCAACATGTCATGACATTTAGGGTTGTTTTATCATTTTTATTACTAAAAATTAAAGGCAAAGTATGTTAGTATAAAACATGCATGCATAAATAATGAATAAAATTATTTTGATTAAACAGAGCCTTTCGTTGATTTAGATTAATAAAAGTACAAACTGTGGTCCTGGATTGGATCAACATCAAGCCATTTTCATTTTTTAAAACATTACGATGTACATAGAGTGATAAAAAGTGAGTAATCGAGCCTTGACCAATTCTCCCTATTTTCAAAATAAATTCATCTTTCTCTACCAAAGAGCAGCAGCGGGGTAGAGGTCCAATTGGATAGCTTCTCGCTCGGAGTTGCATCTCTAATGGTGGGCACTTCTGCATATTCTTCTAAGATGACTGAGCAATCTTCTTCTCGGAATAGCATCCCTATCCCTTCTTCAATGTCAGCATCGTCCGGCATAGGCATTCGGCTAGGGAATGACTGGTACAGGTTAGAAATGGGTTAGTGGAGATCTGTAACCTCTTGCCTTTTCTTGGTAGGTATCTCATCTTCAGTTGGGACATATCCCAATCTGAAATGAAAATTGTCTTGGGGAAGGGGAATTGGCTCAGTGATACCGTGTAAATTATTCCCTAGACCATTCTTGGGTTCGAACCCGTTCAAGAGCATAGTTAAAGCAATCATCCTATTTACTGTCGGCATAGGAGTCTCAGGGTATTCTATTTTATGGGCAACCCCCACGAGTTCCATTACATGGAAATCTGTTCCTTTGGTTACCACATCGATGACAGGTACGAAAATATCCGGGTAATTGTGCATGCTTGCCTCTCAATGGATTATCACCTCTTGCTCTCCCTAGATGAATTTCAGAGACTAGTGAAGTGAAGATGGTACTGCTCCTTCCATGTGGATCCATGATCTCCCTAAACGTAAATTGTAGTTGGCAGGTATTTTCATAACCTGAAACTCGATAGTGAACTCTACTGGACCTATTTGAAGGTCTAGGTCAACTGCTCCGGTGGCATCAAGTCGGCCTCCATCAAATGCTCTTATATTAGTGTGGCTCTGACGAACCTTTTCAAGGTCATATCCCAGCTGAGCTAGGGTAGACTCGGGATAAATATTGTGTCCCACTCCATTTTCGATCAGCACACAAGCCACTACCTTGTTGCTGCACATGACAGTGATGTGCAACGCTTTGTTGTGATCCATGCCTTCCTTGGGCAACTCTTTTTCCGTGAAGGTAATTTGGTGCTCTTCCATAACATGGGCGACCATTTCGGCTAGATTTTCACTACTCGTCCCAGCTGGGATGTGGGCTTCCTCCAACACTTTCATTAGAGCCAAGCGGTGTTGGGGTGAGCATTGTAAAAGTGTCAACACTGAGATTTGGGCCTGTGTTTTCTTTAGGTGCTCCATAATGGAGTATTCTTTGGGCTGCATCCGGTGCCAGAAATCTTCAGCTTCGCCCTCAGTAATCGCCCTTTTATTATTTCCCTCTCTTCAGGGTGCTCCGTGGGCTAGATCTTCGGGAGTGTAGAACCTTTCTGATCTCGTAATTCTATGGGCGGCAGCGACTTGGACTACAAATTCCTTTCGAGGTGGTACCGGGGTTACTTGTGTCACATGCGCAATAACTGGCGCAGGGATTAATACTTTGAATTGTAGGCATTCTTGTAGAGATAGCGATGCCACTGTGCGCTCAAGTTCTTTTACAACTTCTCGAATTTTGGGCCTACCTGCGACCCAGTCTTCTTCTCTTTCTATTATATGAATCACGTTGTTGCCATGGTTTGGCAAGGGGTTGGTGTTCACATTTAGAGGAGCTGCTTGGAGCACAATCTCCTTCCAGCCAATCATGTCTTGTATCTTATACTTGAGATTGATGTAATCCTTAGTACTGTTTTCTACGCCATTAGAATGGTAAGCACATGTTTGGTCAGCTCGGTAGAACCAGTTCTTTAGGTTAATGACCTTTGGGGGAAGATTTTGGATCATCCCCGTCGTGCTTAATCTTTTGAACAAATCATTTTGTGATTCCATTAATAGAGTGAACATGCGGGGAGGCTTCTTTTCAAAGTTCTGACGTGGAGAATTATAAGTATTAGGTGCTGGATGATTTTGGTAGGTATTGGATAGGTTATTTTGTGGAGGACGGTAAGCGGGTGGGGGAGTTTGATAATTTAACTGTGGAGCTTGGTAATTAGAGGGAGGTGATTGGAAGGCATTTTGTGGGGTTTGGTAATTTGGGGGTGGTGATTCGAAGGTTGGCTGCACGTAATATACAAGCACTGTATTGTAAGGAGCAGGTATGTAAGTTTTTGGGGGAGGTGAAGCATATGCTTCCGTCGGGAATTCTTCCCTTCTTTTGGGCTTTAGGCTAGGAGTGTGGGATATGCTTACCACATCTTCCTTCTTCTTTCTTATAAACCCGTTTGAGCTTGACCCAGCCGACTTTTCGGTCATACTTATAATTCGGCCTGTTTTGAGACCATCTTCTATGGCCCTCCCATTTTGACTAGTTCGAAGAATGGTCTTTCGGCCGTTGAAAGCATTCTGTCATAGAAGTTTGTTTCTTGTGAATGGATAAAGATCGACACTAATTCTCTCTCGCCCATTTGTGGTTGTACCCGGGCAGCTTCTGTTCTCCACCTACTCGCATACTCACGGAAGTTCTCGATGGATTTCTGTTTGACCTTTTCCAAATAGTACCTGTCCGGTACCGTTTCCCTACTAAAGCCAAATCTTTCCATGAAGGCCACAACCATGTCTTCCCATGTGATCCAACGACGTATGTCTTGCGCCGTGAACCATTCTGAGGCTTCTCCGGTTAAACTTCAACTGAACAACCTTATAATGAGCGCTTGGTTGTCTCGGATGCTGACCAATTGGTCACAGTAGGCCCATAGATGCACTTTCGAATTACCTGTCCCATTAAATAGCTCAAAACGTGGCACTTTGAAGCCTTGGGGTAAATCCAAATTAGGATGCATACACAAGTCATCATAGCTCAAACCCGTGCCAGTAAGGGCGGTTCTCATGGACCATTCCAATATTGCGGTTATCTTTCGTTCAAGCCTTTCTTCCTATTTTTCCTACCCGACCTTCCATGCCTATTCCATCTCCTCGTAGTGGTCAATTTCTTGATCGGGCAAGAAAACATTTGGGGTTGTAGGTGTGTGAAAGAAAATAGCAGGGCGAGTTCGGTGAGTGGGGGTAGTTTTGGCTGTTGGTAGAGAGATGATGCTTGGCTGTATAGTGATGCCGGGATGGGTATTTTTTGGTGTTGGGTAAGAGAGGATAGAGTGAGCGGTTTCAAAAATTTAGGTAATGTTAAGTGGTGTTAGGGTGTGGTAAGAAGTACCAATGTGACCCTCGTGAATTAAGGTGAATGGTATGGTAGTCACAGTGGACTGGGCGGGAAAGTGATCAGGTAATGGTGAATTCAAAGATGAAAAAAATGGGGGAGGCCTTCTTTCTTCAGCAGGGGACTCTCGGGCGACATTAGTAGCTTTTTTTCGCGCCACTTCCTCTTAAAGATAGGCGATTTTCTCAAACATCATTTTCATGACGTCTTCGGTCGGTAATGACTCAGGCAGTTCGCGCAGAGGCGATTCTCTGAGAGCAATGTCAGTAGGAGTAGTTTCGTTCTCGGAAGTTCCAGTCATTTTTGCTTTGTCGTTGTCTTGTTAAGATAAGAATGCTATTGCAGCTTTGGATCTGGTGAAGTATACCAATGTGAACACGAATCCACCTCTCTTTCTATAAGAAAAAGAATAACTAAAAGACAAACAGAGTTATTCGTTAGCTAATAGAAAAATAATCAAGATATCACACATAGATGACAGTTAAAAGCAATTAGCACATAAATAATCATATGTTTGATTTAAATGCTCAATTGATCTCTTGTACCGGGTCTTGGGTACTTAGGCTTTGTTAAGCGGGGAAAATATAATATTTATAATATATAGGGACCGAATCATAAGTAGACTTCCTACGTATCCCTCCACGAGAAATAAGGCCCTTTCGTAGTTCGGTTTACAAAAGATAAGACTCCCTACCTTAAAACCTACTCTCGATAGGGGCTTTCTGCGTATCCCTCCTCGGGACATCAGGTCGGCATAGTTTCGTTTACACAAAATAGGGGGGACAAATCCGTATTAAGTACAAAAAAAGGGATCCCCTAAAACTACCCAAAAGGTGACCTTTCTTTTGAGGTCAAAACAAGTTGTTTGTCCATTCAACCCTTTTCCGCCCTTAAAGGCCCTAAATTCTAATACTGAGGTGGGAGAACTAACCAAATGGCGCCTTTATGGACCAAGTTCTCCACCTCAAACTTGAATGCGTCGCACTCTTCTATGTCGTGCCCCAAGCTCCAGAATGGTACAGACACATTTTGCGGCGGCCAACTACTTCAGTTTGAGCTCTTCTGGTTCTGATAGGGCTAATTTTCCCGATGCTGATCAACTTCTGGAAGATGCTGGCGTAAGAGTCCTTAAATACTGTAAAGTCATAACGCTAAATATGAGTATTTTGCATAATCCCTTCGGTTGGGGAGATGTTGTGGACCAAAAGCGACTGTGGGCCCTATATCTTGGTGATGTGTTTCTTATCTATTAACGCGAGGAGCCTTCTCTTAAAGGCCAAACATTCATTGATGGCGTACCCTACCTGATCGTGGTGATAATGGCATCTCTTGTGTTCGAAGACCAGAGCACACGGTGGCAACCAGTCGAAGCTGATACTAACTATCCCTTTGCTTCGAAACTTGATCATCATCTCCTCGCTCGTTATGTGCTTAGGTGAGATATGGTAGGGACAATCCAACACTTTAAGCACAATATCCCACCGTTCGGGTGAGGCTGGTCGGACATACTCTATTCGTTCCTCGAGCTTTCCCCAGGGACTTGATGGTGCAACAGACGGTCCTTCCCTTTTTGTGCTAAGTGGTGCAGCGGAGGCAGCTTCCCTTGATGGCCAAGTGGGCTCCTGCGGGTCCGATTCTATTTCTTCCTCCTCGGACTCCTCCATTATCGGGAAGGATTTCTTTTCCCTTGTCCAGGACATTCTCTCCTTGAGTTTCAATTGGTTCCTTAGGCGGACTTTTCGCCGAATCCATTAACTTATCAGCCTCTTTGATCCTGGCCTTGACTGGTCGGATTTGCGTTTCGAGGTCCTGAATCTTTTGGCAAAGCGAGACCTCATTCTTCCTCATAACCTCCAGCTCTGGTGCATTCTTGGTGTTCATCTTCAAATTCAGGTTGCTAGACTTAGTACGGGTATATTTTTTCATTGCTTTTCTTTGGGAGAGTGGACAGTACTTGAGATCAATTAAGCATTTAGGCGAAACATATGAAAGCAAGTAAGTCACACAAAGCAGTTTATATAATTTACACTACCCGCGTTCCTAAACATACTAATCGTTTGAAACATAAATGCGCCATTTGAATTAAACCATTGCCCCATAATCATTAATAATAATATTCTTATATGAAGGGGTACAAAAGATAAAGTAAAGACAGTGCATAAAGTAAATCAGTGAAAGTGCCCTCCGGTGGTGGATGATGAAACCCGATCTCGATCGATCTTGGCTTTCTTCGCCTTTCGGAGGGTAGTCTGGATATTTAATGGGCCGATATCAAAGTAGATTCCATCAGAAATCCCTTCCGTGTGAAAGTCAGTAGAGCAACATCATCTAAAGTCTTCTTTATCCGATCATCGAGCTCAACCAAACGGTCATTAGTGAGTTCCAACTCATGTCTCAGACTCTCTATGACGGCCTTATCACGCTCAATATTCTCCAAATACTTGTCATCTCTGTTGTTAGCTCTCTTCTGAACCAAACGGGCTCGAATTTTTGCTTGCGAATCTTTATCTTGCATACAACTGTAGAGAATAGGTCGGGGAGGAAGTGTACCTTGTAAGTCAGCCCTTAACCAATCTTTATACTCCACGACACAACCTAGACGAAACCTATCTTCGGCTAAGGTATCGGGACCCCAAATCATGCGACCCTTCCATTCCCGTATGCAATCCAAATCCCTCAGCGGTCTATGAATGTCATAGTCAATGATAAAATCTCTCATGCCTCCAACCTGGGGTACGACTTGGATCCTCCCAAATTGTGTCAAGACCCTAGCAGACCGCATAAGGGCGAATCCCTCGAATTTCCATAAGCAGTAAGAATGGACACTTTCTACCCTTAACCTCAAATTTATTGGACATGAAGTCATGGAACATCCATTGAACGCTTTCCACTTTCAACCTGGAAAAGGTGAATGTCCAACTTTGTCTGTTTTGTTCTCCGAAGTTCGGGCAAAAATCCCAAAGACCATCCCTTTCGGCTGGCTTACTTAAGTGTTGTTCACCCCTAACTTTGATCATGTGCTTGAGGATCCACCATTGTAGGAGTAATTTACAACCTTGGAAGTATTTGTAGTGGTTTCGGCAAAGGCTCAAAGCTCGGTACAAATCGACTAGGATGATTGGGGTTAGGTCAAAGTATTTAGTTTTTTCTTGTTGGGTTATGTAACGACCCGCCTGGTCGTTATAGTGTTTTTGACCCACTTACCCTTGTTAAACCTTCCACAAGTCCCGTTAGTATGATCTATGACTTAATGAAGTCATTAGGTTGGTTCCCGCAAAGTTCGAGTGTAAATTGAGTCATTGATAGAGAAGCTAGCTAAGTTAACAAGTTAGAGTTGACCACAGTCAACGTGGGGTTAGGATGACCCCGTGTCAATGTTTTAAAAGTTATAACAAGTTAATATGATGATTTTGAACTTGTCCACAAGTCTTGGTGAGGTTCTGAAGAGCTCCAGATGGGTTTGGGTTTTGTCACGCTCGTATTCGATGTTTTCGCCGTAGGTCCTTAGATAGAAAGGGCTCCACATTGATTAAACGACCTTTGTTTTGTGTGAGGTTTGAACCATTAGATCTGTATCGTAATTACGAAGCTATAACAAAAAGAATCATCCCGTTTTGCCCCCGTATGAGGGAGTTATGACCATTTTTGTTCAGGTTGTTCTAGTAGGTCCACTGTAGTGGATCCATGGCCGCTATAGCAGGGCACAGCTAGCCGGCGTAGGTAGTCAGGTGTGACAGGGTCCACTGTAGCGCTGGGCTGTCTGCCACAGCGGGACCGCCGCAGTGAACAACGACCGCCGCAGCAGACGACGAGCAGTTTTCTTCGTACTTCCTAAGTTAAAACCTTGTCATTCCTTCCATCATTCTCTAAGCATACTTGGGGGATTTTTTAGAGCTTTGTACCTATTGTGTAAGTTCGGCTAATTCCTACTACTGCTGGTGTTACTACTCGGTTAGCTAATAGCATAAAAAGGGTTAATCGTGCGAATGGTTAAGGGTGTTCTGGTTAGACAAGTAAGGCATCATAGTGGTAAATTAGTGATAAAGGTTGAATCAACTCGAGTTGTAGAGAGCATTTAGATAATTTAGATTAAGGGAATTAGAGCAAAGGCACCTTGGTAGATATACATCAAAGTTGTAATAGGACGGTATATGCGGTATGCTGGATTTAGAAAGTTTTCAATTTTAGAGTTGAGTGAGCTAAGGGAACTCTAGGGTCTAGAGTGTGTGGCATGCTACTATCTCCAGGATTGACTCGGCTAGTTTGTAAGACTTGTCATTTGTGGTATCCTATTGAAGGGGGTTTGAGAAATAATTAGATAGTAACGATGATTGTGATTTGATTAGAAATCAGGATTACTTAGGTTAGTGTAGGTTGTGGGGTTGTTGTCTTACATATTTCGGACAAGGTGTGATCGTTAGAACGCTTAAGGAAAGGAATCTACAAAATGAACTAAGTGATATGACATAGTTTCGTGAGGGTTCATGATCAACGACTAGTGAGAAGTAAGTATCAAGTAACCGGCGTGTTAAGGCTTAAGGAAATGGTTTGTGTGGTTTGCAGATGGATAGTTTTGTAACACTTTACAGTAGATAAGTTAGTGTGGGTTAAAGGAGAGGGTTTATAAAAATTCCTATAATGTGTAGGTTAGGGTTATATTTTTAAGATGAGGTCGTATTCGTGGTAGTGGGTTATGTGATGGGTATTACTAATCGAATAGCCTGAGTGAGCATTTTAGAATATAAGGGACTAGAATTAGTCGCCCCAGATGGGTGATAGGACTGTGATTAGTTTCGGGCTTGTGGTGCGTGTTTACGTGTTTCTAGGAAATAGTGGTGTTAAGAACGACTCTAAGGGTGAAAGATAGATTAGCAGAATTAGAGTATTTTACCGGTTCAGAGTGGACCGTAATTGTGTCTATAATTAAAGGTTTGTGCTATTTTGAGACATGTTCTTGGGTTATCGTCAGCCTTCTTACTCCCCTTCTTCGTTCAAGGACGAACAATTGGTAAATTGATATCTGATGTAATGACCCGCCTGGTTGTTATAGTGTTTTTGACCCACTTACCCTTGTTGACCCTTCCCCAAGTCCCGTTAGTATGATCTATGACTTAATAAAGTCATTGGGTTGGTTCCCGCAAGGTTTGAGTGTAAATTGAGTCATTGATGCATAAGCTAGTTAAGTTAATGAGTTCAAGTTAACCACGGTCAAAGTCGGGTTAGGATGACCCCGTATCAATGTTTTGGAAGTTCCAACAAGTTAATATGATGATTTTGAACTTATCCACAAGTCTTGGTGAGGTTCTGAAGAATTCCAGATGGGTTTGGGTTTTGTCGCGCTCGTATTCGATGTTTTCGCCGTAGGTACTTGGATAGAAAGGGCTCCACTTTGATCAAATGACCTTTGTTTTGTGTGAGGTTTGAACCATTAGATCCGTATCGTAATTACGAATTCATAACAAAAAGAATCATCCCGTTTTGCCTCTGTATGAGGGAGTTATGACCACTTTCGTTTGGGCTGTTCTAGCAGGTTCGCTGTAGCGGATCCATTACCTCTATAGCTGGTCTGCTGCAGCGAACCAACTGACTGCCGCAGAGACCAACGGAGGCAGAATACCCTATTTTTATATTCCAACTCCGAACCATTACCCACAAGACCCCAAAGTTAGTTTTCAAGAGAAAAAGAGGCAAACTTCATTCCATTCATTGATGAAAGTATCTTGGAGGGCAAGTCCCCACCTTTATTTGTTTCTTTTCCTTTCTTCTTCAAGTTCCATGATTATTTTAAGGTCCATCAATGGTGGGTGAAAATCCTAGAACCCTAGAATTAGTAAACCCTTAAGTAATTAATAGGTTGTTGATTTTGTTGTTAATTAATCATCTAGGAGTATAGATTATCACTTTCTAGGAAGGGAATTTGATTTCTTATGGTTGAAATTGCATGTTGAGACTTAGGGTTCTAATAAAAATGGAAACTTTGTCCTAAAATCTATTTGAAAGGGTAAAATTGATTAGAAACCCATGAATTGAAGGTTAATGATTGTAGAGATAGAAGTTATGATAAATTCACCATTAAGGCATGGTTTCATCCACTGCAAGGGTAGAAGTAAGTGGGTCTTCTTCCCCAAATTGTTGTTCTTATTTAAATACATGGTTTGTTTCTTACTTAGCATCATATTATTAGACTTTGACCGTTCTGAAGCGGTTCGAAAATAGAAGGCTCGTGTGGAGTAGTTTGTGGCTCCTGTTCTGCATTTGAGGTAGATTACGGCTTACTTTAGTTAGACTTTGATTAGCAAAACATATTTATTGAGCAGAACTGATGGGAGAAAGCATGATTAGGTCTTCGGACATGGTGTTTTTGTTGGATATTAGCTAGGTTGGTATGACTTTTGATTTTGTGGGCTCGTCGCCATTACTTTATGTACTGAAATATGAGGTGTAGTTGTATTCATACTGTGGCGATTCGGGATGGATTTCTATTAGGTTGATTGTTGTTGATGGTGGCTCATTGACCTGGTATTGTGATTAGACTTATTACCTAAATTGTCGTATTGTACTCAGTTCTCTCTTATTGTGACACATATCATCGGAGAAAGGAAGGATAATCAGTTTAGACTTGAATTGTGTATAAACTTATGACAATACGTAGATGAAAACTTGATGTATGATTTACTGTTGATAATAATATATAGAAAAATGGAGCATCTTGGTGATACAAGACTTAGTTGTGAGGCATACTTGCTACATGTGGAAGTAAAGAGGGACATAGACTCTTATGTTGGTTGAGACGGTTTGTATGATTCATTTCATGGTTGAGTTGATCCAAGTCTTGATATGACTTGTGGCTTTGTGACTTGTACCTTCACTGTTGCTTTATTGGTTTGCGTTGATTTACCATGTTTACACTCCTTTATGCATTCATACACTCATACATGATGGAAATGGTTTGGAAATGATTCATGAAAGATTTGTGGCATGATGCCTTGTGGTTGATATTGATATTGCAAATTGTTCATAGTTCATACATACTAATGAATTGGAATACGTTGAGACATACATTGTGAAATGAAATTAGTGAAGAAGTTAATATAATCTTCTTGTTGAATTTGATACATGGTACTTGATAAATTGATCATTGAAGAGTGATGTGATAGTGTTATAATATATATATATATATATATATATATATATATGAAAAGGCACATTTGACCGGGGGTGAGGATGTGACCTATTTATGAACAGGCACATTTGACCGGGGGTGAGGATGTGGCCTAGTTGTGAGCTCGGGTTCGAGGACTGAATCCGGAATGAGCATACATGGACACCATGGGTCCCCAGCAGGTCATGACTACTGGGCAATGATACCAGTTAGCATGTATGTACAGTTCGAGTTATTGGCCAGTGCATTACATTGCACATCATCATATTTTTCATTGCACGTCATTACATTTTATTCTGCGTTATTATATGCTCGTTTGGTTTTGATTTTGGTATGGATGTTGAATGCCTATTGTGATATAAATATGACCATTGACTGAGTTAAATTGTGGATTAGTGACTCTACCTAGGGACGGAACTTGGACTTGTGCTTATCAGGTGAGATTATTGAGACTTGACAGACTTGTGGTTTAGGAGCTTTATCTTAGGTTGTGACTCTATTATGGGATATTCTGTGACTTGGATTTGAGTATTAAGTGCCTATTTGTCTAGCTTGTTGATTTTATACTTATATGCGTGAACTTATCTTAGTCGGCCTATGACGCTTACCGCTACATAGTGTTTGTACTAATACTACCTTGTTGCATCCTTTTTTAGTGCAGATTGTGTTCCAGAGATTTCATCTAGGCTACATCTCAAGCTTGAAGCTAGTTTGCTCGATCAAATCCGAGGGTGAGCTTCTACCCATGCCATGCCACCTGAAGATCTGTCTTTCCAGATGTCTACTTTCATTCCAGACATTATTTGTTATTATGTTTGAGATATACTTCATTCTATAGACATTGTTGGTTAGAGTCATTGTACGATGACTTTCAAATATTGGGGGTGTAATAGTTAGACTTCCGCACTTATATTATCTATTAATTATGACTTGTTTTATTTATTCATTCACTTATCTATTGACTATTAATAAATGATTAAAGAAGTTGAAATTGGCTAATGATTAATGGGTTAACGGATATGGGTTCGCCTACTAGTGATAATAAGGTAGGTGCTCGCACGATCGGTAATCAGGGTCGTGAATAAGGTAGGTGCTCGCACGATCGATAATTAGGGTCGTGACAGGTTATGTCATAGAAGATGGCATGGGTGACCGAAATGACTCGGGTGTCTATGGCTAAGGACCAATCTTTGGGAAAAATCATGGTTCCCAGAAAGCAAATGGCGAAAGCTAAAGGTCTGGTGGCCGTCCATTCAGCATAAGTCTTGAATTCCCCGGGATGCTCCACAAATCCATTTGGGCTTCCATACCTTTTTTATAACTCTCTAAAGGGTATGGTGGGGCTATGGGCCCAATTGGCGTAGTTCAAGAAAAGCATTTAGCAAATTTGGGAGTTGGTGGATTTTTCTGGGATTAAGTCATTTTGGTCGGGTTTCTTCCTTCTTTTCAACCTCGAGCCTACGCTAGTCAACACATCCCTGAACTCCTCTAAAGTCGGCGTCATCTCGACGTCGTCTCTAAATCGGAAAACCATCCTGTCTCTGTCCCAAAACCTGGTAACTACTTCTATCAATTCTTGCAACCCGTTATAGTCATGATGGATGTCAGATTTCCTAAATGACATGAAATCCCCTTTTCCTCCTCCAGAGACATTTGGCCCCCACTAAATACGCAACAGCACGGGTGTGGTCAAAACCATGTCAAAATTCAAGTTGATCGACATCCACAAAATAGAAGTCAAGGTTAATTCCCCTCCCCCTCCCCCCCCCCCCACTAGGCAATGGCTCCATTCATAGGCACATTACATGTTTCCAAATAGTACATAATATGGGATGTGGTGTTTTTCAGGCCATAGACCGTACTTGACACAGGGTAGTCTTCCTATCGGGTTTGGATACGTATAAAATATCAAAACCGCCCAGTCTACTTCATATTTGGATTTGGTTTAGCTTTAACCTAGGAATATGCAAGAGTGGGTTTTTCGAATTGACCTTGAACTCGAGCGGACTACTCGGGGTGAACCGTTGTCGGTCGTTGGGTGACCGCACACCAGCTTAACGATCAACGAGTTCCAAAGAAAGGGTGTTTTGATTTTTTAGTGAAGGCTAGACCGCGATCCCGTGTGTCCCCTTTGATACCATGCTTTTTGCCAGGAGCGGCGGAGTTTATGATATGAAATGAATGACAGTTATAATTGCAGAAATTAAACACATAAGCAAATAAATACAGTTAAAATCACATTATATTAAAACCTTTATGTAGAACCTAGGAAGTCCCCAGCGGAATCGCCATCTGTTACGGTTCGCTTTTACGCGAGTTAAAGCATAAAAGTTTCTACGAGGTTGTTGGTGCTCTAATTGAATTTTAGTATTTTTAGAGTCGCCACCTAATTTATTAAAGGAAAACTAAGAAAACCGGGTAAAAGATTTTTCAAGCAAGAGAGAAATCTTTTTGGCAACAAAGTTCGAGGTAAGGGTTCTGGTGATCCCCTAGGGAAGGTTTTACGCACCCTAGTATTAAAGATCCGTAGAATACGGTTAACCTACGAGCTTCAATGTGTGATTAATGTATTTATTTGCTTAAAAAGTGTTTAGTTTTTCGCAAAAATGTCATTTATTCATATGATTAATCCAAGGAAAAATTTGGCAAAAATTTCCCTTAGAAAAGGGGTTTTTGGGTTTAAAAAATCCTCATAAGTGTTCAACTCACTTTATTACCGGACTAGGACACACTCGGGATTCCTCTCAAGTAGAGTCACTACTATTCTACTCCTAATAAGATGAGTTTAGTTCTTACGGGTTTTTATATAAGAAAATATGGAGTATCCTCCTTATATATATATATATATATATATATATATATATATATATATATAAAAGTAAATACAACTTTGTTTAAGTCTAATTCCTTTTATTTGAAGCTCATAATATCACCCATATTCTAAGTCCAGACCGTCTCAATCTCAAACTGGCCCAATAAGTTTCTCTTTTTTTGTTTTTTGGTCCAAGATCAGTACTGGGCTTCCAGGGTTTCAATACTTCACGTAATTTTCCTAGTTCTACACGCATAAGGGTTTCAATACTTCACGTAATTGTTTACATATACAATACATATACATATATGATATATAAACTGAAATAGAAAAGAAAGAAAATTAAGCTAGTGGGCCTACCAAACCCACCAGCCTCCATTTTTACCCATGGATGGGCCTCCGTCATATTTGCTTCCCTTATTTATTCGGACTCAATCAAGAAAGGTAATTGGGCTCTTGGCCCAATAGATTTAAGCAATAGAAGTCGACCCAAAAGATGGTGTCCCATGCAAATAAAAGGAGAAAGGGAAAACATGGATTAGAAGGCATCTATAACTGAGATAAACGAGACTAAGCTTAATGTAATAAATACGTATAAGCCATATGATTTTACATCGATGCAAAATATACTATATATGGTGAAATGGAAACTCAACTAAAATACACAGGCCCACATAGACTGAAACAGCAAAGAAACAAGCCCAAATGCAAATGACTGCAGATTTTAAACTCAAGCCCACATAGACTGAAACAGCAAAGAAACAAGCCCAAATGCAAATAACTGCAGATTTTAAACTCAGGCCCATATGACTATACTTAGAGAAGGGTAGAAACGGCCCAATCTTTAACCAAATGAAAGCAGGTCTTATATTTGTCCAAGAGTATACAAAATATACTTCTTTGTATACACTTCCAGTGTATACAAGTCATGTATACTTCGTATACATTCAACTCATGACAATAACATAAACAACACATAGGAGGCAAATGTAAAGTTTTGATTGAATTGACATTCAGTTTTTTATACAGAGGTTCAGGCAAGAACAAGTTAAGAAATTCCAGAAATAGAAGAAATGCAGTTAATTATCCCTTTTAGTCATAACCAATTAACCAACCTAACATGGCAAAGTTTCTAATTCTTTTCAAAGTAGAGGACTGTGTATACTAGGTGACTTATTCCTTACAATAAGTAGTTATGTATCAATACCAAACTATATTCACCTTCATACTTATTTTAGATATAGCAACAGACCACTTAAGTGTGAAGATACTGATTTAGATCAAATTTAAGAGGGTGTACTAGACTGATCCCTTTAAAGGTTTACTAATGATTAGTTGACTATTTATATTATCAAGTATAGGATTCACCCATTATGGCAATTCCAGACAGCAAGCCAATGATTAAACAAAGATCAAGTAAGACTCAAAACCATATAAAAGTACTTAGACATGTATAAAAACAGAACCAGCTTTCCCTTTTAAAAATCTGGGTAAACAAATATAAGTGCCAAATTGTCCATGAAGGCAAATAATAATCCCTAGATGAGATTGAGAACCTGGACTTTCTCTTTCTTTCTTTTTTTTCTTAAAAAAAGTAACACAGCCATAAGATTCAAATAAGGGAACCAACTATCTTAGTTAAACCAAATACTTATTTTTAGACAGTGTAAAAATAAAAGGTGAAGAGTGAAATGGATCTTGGATTAAATTCTAGTTCTTTATTAGTTTAAAATCGCCTTTTAACAGGAAAAACAAAACTCACCCATAATAGGAAACAGTACATGATCACTAGCCTTCAATGTTGGTTTAAAATATAGACCATCACATTACAAAAGAACCCTTCTCTAAAATAGTGAAACTCACTTTGCAGATTAGGGGACTCCAACAACACATAGACTTGACTCAACAAAGCAAGACCTTCTTAGTTTTTTTTTAGACAAGTGATTAGAGACAATCCAAGCTAAATTTAAGTCTACCTGACCCTAGATAGAGATTAGACAAATGCCCCTATTTTATGCTCATCAACACAGAACATATAGAGGGTAACAGTTTTAGGCTTTAACAGATTTAACATGGTGTTGCTCATTTAAGCAAGTTATGACTTAGATAACAATGGGGTCTAGGCAACTCAATCGTGTTTCCAAGCATACTTATGTATAGCACAGTCTCTTAACCTTAAAGACAAACCACACAATCTCAAAGTAGAACCATCCCTTATTACATGGAAACCACATTAATCAACTTGTTAACAAAGGCATTTCAAGCAACTATTGTATACTACCATAGCCATTAGTACACCTCTTGATCTTACTTGTAATGAACATGATTCTAAACAGAGTTCTAAACAGCCTAAACTACAACATTTTAAACCAAAGCAGAGCAAGCTAAACTAACACAGTTTCATACTAAGTTACTATATTAAATTAAGCAAACAAGCTAAGCCACCTTGAGTATAATTTTATACTAACTATAATACTAAGCAAAAAACAGACTAAATGACTAAACACAGTTTCATACTAACTATAATACTAAGCAAAACAAACTAAATAACAAAACACATATCAAATAACTCATAATTAAATAGAAACCAAGACCAAAAATAAAATAAAGGGGTGGAATATTACCTTTTTCGAGTGCAGCCTTAGTCGAGTGTTGGAATTGGAGATCATTGTGCTCCTTCACCTCACCCACCAAACCACACAAAGAGAACAAATATTAAAATTTTACTTAACTCAAAAATTGAAGTTTCAAAGCAATTTTTGCCAAAACTTAAAAGGGATCGAGTTCTTTCAGTGAATATCTGTGTATATCCTTCAAAGTCTGCCTAGAGAGTGTGAATTGGGATTTTATTTTAGAACCCCTAAATCTTGAAACCTAGCTCATTTTCGATGTGGGAGTTCTGCAATTTGAGAATTGCACCTCTCAACACCACATCCAACGGCTGAGGATCACATATTCAAACGAATCAAAGGTCATATTTGACCCACAAGTGGTCAATCCGCTTGGTTTTTCAAGAACCAATAAGAATCATGAATTCGAATCACAACACAAAACAAAACCCATTAAGGATTTGAACGTTATAGAACAAAAAAAGTAAAAGGAGGGGAGATAATACCGTGTTTGGGGTTGGATAAAGGCAGAAATGGTTGAGAATTGGCAGAGCAATTAATGCTCTTGCCATTCTCGGCCATGCCATAGCAAAAGCAAACGAGCGGGCCCTTATTTTTTCCATTTTCGATGTCGGTGATGTAGGAGAGAGGATAGGGAAGGGGGCGGCTAGGGTTCGCCTCTCTTTGAAAGAGAAAATATTAGGGGTACGTTTGGTTACTGAAAATGGGAAAGGGTGAGGAGTCTTACCACTTTAAGAGGTGATTGGGCCGGGTCAAATCCATACGGGCTGGGCTCGGCCAACAAAAGAGGGGGGGCCGATTTGTTAAATATATATGATATACATGAGTATACGTGTATACTCATGTATATATAGGCGGGACAAAATATGCCAAATTTAATAGGTAGCCAAGTTTAAACAATGTCCACTAATTGAACATTTAAATTATGACCACGTTATAACTAATTAAAAGCTAATTTGCAAAAAATGACCCTAATTGAATTAAGCTATGAAATTTTCTATTTCAATTATGGCCATAATGGACTGACAATTGATTATTTCAACTGTAGCCACTATTAGTCACACAACAAACAAATTTATGGAATTAATCACAATTAAACGCTCAATTAATTGTCATAAATTCTAATAAATTGAGCATGCAAAACTTTAAGAATTGAGGGGTAAAATGATTAATTCACATAATTAATCAGACTTCTTGAATTTAAACGGAGTAAAATACTTGCTAATTGACAATTTAATAACTTAAATAATTGAATAATTGTTATAAATTGCTTTTCTCTTGGTTAGTTTAGAAAATGTCATACTTGTTGCAATAAATGTGTAAATTAATTTCTCAATGACTTGCAATATTATAGGGACTATTTTACCAAGTAAGAATGGTAAAATATTATCTAAATAATTTTATAAAATCATTTTGACTTCTAAAAATACATATTTCACTCCGCTTAATATTCAAGGACTCTGGATAATTAAAATAAATTATGGGAGGTCAAAAATTAGGTGTCAACAGTAGTCTTTTAGCAAAGATCGTGTTTGAAGATTCGCTTGATATCTCGGGGGTACTTGATAACTCAAGGGTAGGGTGATAAGAAGGAATCATTTGAGCTATATGCTTGTTGATTTTGTGAGACTATTCTGTGTATGAAGTGAATGTTAAAGGAACATAAATTGATCAGTAAGTTTGACTACGTCGTAGGCTTCTAGGGGAAATAGTGACCGACTAATAGATATGACTCTAGCAATGGACAAGTGTGATGATTTAATTACTTAAAGAGATATCGATCGTTGCACCTAATTTGGAGAGAAAATGTGCATATGTTATATGTGATGTGTTTGGCTTAGAGGAATCTTTAGTTTCAAGGTTCAAGTGAGGCAAGGGAAATTTTCAGACGCTCAAGATTGTGGTTCACTACTATCTCCATGATTGGCTTGGCTATTTCAAAAGATGTATGATATTTTGATCCACCCCACAAGTGGGTTTGAGTGATTTTTGGTTGATAATGATAAAAATGATCTTGAATGGTATATGGGAACTAAATAATTAAGATAAAGGCATCTTACTATTGGGTTAGGAGGATTAAGGCTTGTAAGACTTGAATTTGAAGCAACGTGACTACTTGAATCATGTACAGGTTATGGTGACATTATATTATATCATTTAGATAGGGTGTAAAAGTGATAAGTGTGATTAAGGAAGGAAGGCTATGGACGACTTGACTTAGTGTATGGTAAATACCAATGAGAATTTGTGATTGAAGATTAATGAGGAGGTAACTTGTGCAGCATTAAGATGGGTAAGTTCATGGACTCTTTGAATGGATGAGCTAGAGTTGATTAATAAGAAGAAATCTCTATAATTGGAAATTAAAGCCATAATTTTGAGGTAAGACTTTCTCCGTAGTAGTAGACCGCGTTGAAGTGTTGATGCTTAGATGGTATGGTTGAGTAATTCAAATACGAATTACTTGAGAGTATTTGTGCATAGTAAGGCACCTAGATTGTAAGATTTGATACTTTTTTATTTGCTAAAGGTGCAATAAGGTATTGCACTCACAGATTTTATGTCGTGAATGGTGAAGTATGGGGCCATAGGCCTTACGTTGGAGTGTTCGAGGTGATAAATGAGTTTAGTGGAAGTACAAAGAGGAGAGTTCGATGTAATCAGATTCCATAAAGTTTATCATATCTAGATGACTAGTGTGAGTTGACGAAAATGAAGATTTAAAGTCATAAGGTATAGTTTATCGGTACTCAGTTGACGACTTGGGCAAATTTTAGCTTTTGAGGTTGGGAACGACAACACGAGGTTGAGTATTCATGGACAATTGGAATGGGCCACCATAGACTTATGAAAGTCTTACTGTTCATTTTATAAAGATCTGGAAACAGTTCTGGTGATTATTGGTGACATTCAGGGAATAGTGCATTTAAATCGGGTCAGGTCAGTTCATTTAAAGCCGGTTGCCTTATGGATATGTTACAGAAAGAATTATAGCTATTTTTGTAACCTATTTCTGAAGAATTGATGGATTTCAGTTCGGGATAGATATATGGCAGGTTTACGAAATGTTATTAGAGTTTACAAGGATATTTGATAATATTTTGTTGATGGCAGTTTTACGGGAAATTCTAATGGTCTTTGCGGAGATTTGCTGATGTTTTGAGGAGGTACAAATGGATATCTAAAGTCTTTGGGGTGATCAGTTTATTTTACAGATTTGGCACGATAAGACACTAGGATGATGCGCATAGTACGTTATTTGAAGGGTTACGAGGAAATGGATGATGACTTTTGACTCAGTAGTTTCAGCTCGTCGTAACGAGACTAAGGGATTTAAAATTTACGTAATCTGACTTGGATAATGTCAGTTTTTACAAAAATGCTTAGAAATGGATCAGTACAAGCACAAATTCTTTTCTGGTCAAAGGGAGTCATGATTTAGACTCTTGCTGTGTGACAACATGTTTTCTACGAGTTAATTGTACTAAAGAAAATTTTGGAACGTGTGGATGAAAGATAAGTAGAATCAAGGTACTTTACGGTTACAGATTTGATAATGGATTGTGGCTTCAGCAAAAGGATCGTGGCAACTATGATGATAATTGTGGAATCAACCAATTGCGTTCAGAGTTGTGGTTATAATCAAAATTAGGTATTTTATGTGGAGCCGGATCAAATGTGTGAGGATCAGGCTATTAGGCTAAGTTAAAGGAAAATTTGGCGGATTAAGTGAATAAGCAAATTGCTATGGACTTGTGGTAGGATTACCATCGACTTCGGGGAATTTCAGTGATTATTTAGGTCATTGTGGACCGTTTGACTAAGTCGTCTCTTTTCATACTGGATCAAACTACTTACAACTAGGATAGAGTTTACACGTCATTTCATCCTTAGACAGATGGCTAGTCTGAGCAGACTATTCAAGTCCTTGAGGATAGGTTGTGGGCTTGTATGATTGACCTTGGTGGTTATTGAGATCAGTTCTTGCCTTTGGCAGAGTTTGCTAACAACGATAACTACCATTCGAGCATTAAGATGGAAACATTTTAGATATTACATAGTAGGAGATGTCGTCATTTAATTTAGGAGAAGCATCTCACAGCTCAAAGTAGGCAAAAGAGTTATGCGGATTGGAAGGTCCTTGATTTGGAGTTCAAGGCTGGTGAGCAAGTTTTTTATTAAAGGTTTCACCCATGAAGGGTGTGATGAGGTTCAGAAAGATGAACAAGTTGAGCCCGAAGTACATTAGTCCCTTTGAGATTGTTCAACATAGTGGCGAGGTAGCATATGAGTTAACTTTGCTACCTAGTTTATCGGGTGTTCACCCCGTATTTCATATTTCGAAGCTCAGGGAGTACCATTCGGTTGGTGCTCATGTGATTCAATGAATTTCAGTGTTGCTTAGTCAGAATTTGATGTATGAGGAAGAGTCGGTAGCTATTTTAGATAGGTAAATTCAGAAGTTGAGATCCAAAGAGATAGTTTAAGTGAAGGTTCAATAGAGGCATCGTCCAATCGAGGAGACTACTCCACAAACCAAGTCGAACATGTAGAGTGGATATCCGTAGCTTTTCGAAAGTTCAGATGCCTTCTTTCTCTTTATGTTTGAGGACGAACGTGGTGGATGATGTAATGACCCGTCCAGTCATTTTTGAGAACCCATGCTCTATTTTGCGTGTCTTCTATTCTAGAAGCTCCGCAATAATTATTTTAACTTGCTTGCAAAATTTGAAGTCCAACGGATAGCATTTGGTCCAATTTAGGAGAAGGTTTTATTTTGGAAATTCTGGTATTAAATTATTTAGATTAATTGATCGTTTGGAAAAAACATGCTCTGATTGGCGATCTGAAGATTCCATTGGATTTGTAATATTATTTATGACCTGTAGAAATTGACAGAGTTAATTTTAGAGTTTGTTTGGTTGGTTTTTGACAATTAAATCAGTTTTCGCATTTAATATGTCTATTTATGGTGAAAAGATGATCATGGGAAGAATTAAGACCTGGATTGAAAATTTGTTGGTTTATGTAGCTTCGTATTGATGTTTATGACATGTGGGAATGGATGGATCTATTCCCGAAGCTTTCGGGTGAGTTATGGGCACATAAAATAATATTTTGAAAATCCTTTATTTAAGAAATGAGAATGATTGACCAAAGTCAACATCGGGGGTAAATGAGTCTTTTTTGAAGTTTCGTCGATCCCATTAGGTCCGGAATGTGATTTATTGTTACACCTCGGAAAAATTTCCGTTGATGCACAGTGAATAGGCTAATGAGAAATATGAATTATACGATGTTTCAATAAGTAAGACATAGGAATTTGATGATTCTAAATGAGATTTGAAAGACATTCAATGTTAGATAAGAAAGTTGCCAAGAGAAGGCCATGTATACGATAAGTTTCGGAAGGGATTTATGAGTAGTAAGTTGATGAACAAGAATCCAAAGGAAATCTAAGGTTCTCTATCATCAATACAAGTGAATCAAAGTAAGAGAACCCATTAAAGTTCATCAAAGCAAGAAATCAAGTGAAGGAAAATCTAGGGTTTGGCTCAAGTGAGGGATACGCCATCAAGGTTCAATCCTACACCATCTAAGGTAAGTTTTATGATGTTTCCATGTTATATAAAGTATTTGGAAGGTGAAACACTTGGATTACAAAAGAATGTAAGAAATGGGCCATGAATATGTGAATAGTAGCACTTTTGAGTAAATGTGTGGAACGAGTTATGATTCTTGATACGTTATAAATATGATCATGTTATGAATGCTATTGAGAGTGTGGGAAACGACATTGTATGTGAATGAACGTATTGTCGAGTTATGACTATGAATGTGGATAATTGAGGTAAAGTGTGAGGTAAGAGTAATGTGGTTGATTAAAGGCTATTGTGAGGATATTATGAATGTTGTTATTTGATGTTTGGGAGTTGATGTGTAATACGAGGAAAGTCGTATAAATAAAGGAGATCTTTGTCCGATTTTCTCTAGAATTAGTTATGAATGCCTAATGCTATCCACCATCTAATATGAGTATGCACTTCAATGAAGGTAGAACGTGAGCTTTGAAGAAGAACGCTCAAGTGATATAATAGTTGCACGAAAGGTATGTAAGGCTAACCCTTCTTTCATAAGGCATGGTTCTTGGCCAATTGCTCATCTTCTTATGAGTTCATGATACTCTCTCTGATCCTAGCTTGAGAAGCTATTAAGCTTATGATGTTCAAATGATACGATTGTACTAAGTTCCTCATACGACGAGTTATACTCTAAAGATAGAAGGTAATGAATGACGATAGTAACAAGACTAAAGATAGATATGAGCTTGAATGTATGAATGCCCATGAGAGGCTATTGTGAACCCCGAGCTTATATGGCCGGGTGGAATATAGTAAGTAAGTATGTATGTATACCTATATATATATACGAACGCGCGCGCGGCCGGGTAGAATATAATGAATACGTATATCTAACGACGCGCGCGCCTTGGTAGGGCCGGGTACGAACAACCCAGAACCTTGGTAGGGCCAGGTACGAATAACAGGGCCGACCCTTGTAGGGCGGGTACGTGAATAAACCTATGTATACATCTATATGGTCGAATAAGCTATGTATGACATATATAATAAGCTATGTATATGACATCTATATGAGTACGAATATGATAAGACTATGTAAGTGCCAAGTAAGGGCTATGAATATGCAATGTATATGATATGAGCATGAGTATGAAAGGAGACATGAATACGAATATGAAAGTAGATACGAAAGGTAAATGAGCAAGAATACAAATGCATGTACACTAGTACGAAATAGAAATGGAACGTCCCTATGGAAAGCAGGTAAGTGCCATGATGATGATGCTATTGTCTCCCAGTTATGTTATTTCATATGTTATCCATTATGCTGCCATATTGATACTGATCATGCTTTACATACTCAGTACATTCTTCGTACTGACGTCCTTTTGTTTGTGGACGACGTCGTATGCCCGCGAGGGTGGCCAGGGAGACAGATTTGATCCATAGCTGTATTATCTCAGGGACTACATAGCAGAGCTCCATTTCATTCGGAGCTACAGCTTTTGGTATAGATTCTTTTGTGTATATATTCATGGGCACGGCGGGGTCCTGTCCCGCCCATATGATATGATATGATGTACCCTTCTTAGAGGCTCGTAGACATTGTGTATATGGTTAGATATGTTCGGCCTTGTCGGCCTATATTTTGAGATGTTGTTTTGATCGCCTTGTCGGCGTATGTACATTTATATGGGCATAGATGTTATTGATGATATAGATATGTTGTTGCCCGATGAGATTAGAATGATGATGAATGAAAAGTATGATATAATTATGTGGCTCATCTAGAATGTGATGTATAAGTATGTTAAGGGGTGCCCGGGTGAGCTAGCACGGGTGCTCGTCGCGGCCCTCGAAGTTGGGTCGTGACAAAAGTGGTATCGAGCTTCGGTCCTAGGGTGTGTCTACGAGCCGTGTCTAGTAGAGTCTTGGTTATGGGTGTGTTGCGCGCCACACTTATAAACAAGAAGGAAGTGCGACATTTTTAGGAATGAATGACCTTCTTTCTTCATAAGAAATCGTGCGATAGAGCTATGATGTAAGAACTTCTTATTTCTTAACGATATGTTGTGTATTTCAGAAATGCCTGTAAAGAGAAAGGCTTCAGCGGCCCAAAAGGGCAAGACGGTGGCAGAACAGCGGGCTGAAAGAGCACCGCCACCGGTAGTAGAAGAAAGTGAGTCCCAAAGTGCGGCTCAATCTCAGTCTTCCCGTTCAGGGCCTATATTAGAGGAGCGTGAGGGAGCCTCAGCCCCAGCTCCAGCACCTCCGGCTCCTCCACCGAATGCTTCAGGCCAAGATGTAAGAGAGGCCATTAATTTGCTGACTCAATTGGTTGCGGCCCAGACTCAGAGGCCAAGTTCAGGGCAAGGTGATAGGGCTGTTAGTGCAAGAGCCCGTGATTTTATTAGTTTGAACCCTCCGAAATTCTTTGGATCAAAGCCGGATGAGGACCCTCAAAATTTTATTGATGGTATGTTGAGGACGCTTCGGTTGATACATGCTTCAGACACCGAATCGGTGGAGCTAGCGTCCTATAGATTGAGGGATGTCGCGGTATGTTGGTACACGGTTTGGATGGCTTCACGGGGAGCCAATGCACCTCCCCCGGTATGGCAAGAGTTTGTAGATGCATTTCTCCGACATTATTTGCCCCCGAAAGTTCGGCGAGCTAGAGCCGATAAGTTCATAAATTTGAGACAAGGGAGCATGAGTGCTCTAGAGTATAGTCTCCGCTTCAATTCCTTGGCTAGGTATGCTTCGGCCATGGTAGCGGATATGGGTGATCGAGTACACAGGTTTGTGAAAGGCCTAGGGCCACATTTGATGGATAGATGCTTGACCGCGTCCCTCCAGGACAATATGGATATTGCACGCATCCAAGCCCACGCTTAAAATTTAGAAGAAAGCTTGCAACAACAAAGAAGTGAGCATGATAGAGGGCATAGCAAGAGGGCTAGATCTTCGGGTCCGATGAATGAGTATAGAGGTGGGCACAGACAGCAGTCTTCTAGACATTCGGGCTATTCTATGACTAGTGCGCCTCCACGGTATTCAAGCCAGAGATTTGATAGATCTACTCACCCCGGGCCGAGCCAGAGCTTTTCGGGATCTCAGTTTAGAAGTGATTCGGGTCAGGCGAGGCCACCCGTGCCACGATGCTCCCAGTGTGGGAAGTTACATTGGGGTCAGTGCAGATTGGGCTCAGAGGGTTGCTATTCATGTGGTCGGCCAGGCCATATTATGCGAGATTGCCCCTCGGTTAGCGGCAGAGGTAGGACCCAGCCTTCAGGGTCAGTAGCCGGATCTTCAGCATCTATACGCCCTATGGGGCCAGGTTCACACGCGCCAGTCAGCCGTGGTAGAGGCAGGGGGAGAGCCCCCAGTTCTAGCGGTCCTCAGCACCGTATTTATGCTTTGCTGGACGCCAAGATCTTGAGTCTTCTCCTGATGTGGTCACAGGTATATTATCGGTACTTTCTCATGATGTATATGCTTTGATAGATCCCGGCTCCACATTGTCATATGTTACTCCGTATATTGCGGGTCGGTTTAGAATCAAACCGGAGTCGATTAAACCTTTTGAGGTGTCTACACCCGTTGGTGAATCGGTAATAGCTAGCCGAGTATATAGAAATTGTGTAATTGTGATTTGTGATCGCCGTACTATGATTGACTTGCATGAGTTAAAAATGGTGGATTTTGATGTTATTATGGGCATGGATTGGTTGGCTTCTTGCTACGCCAATGTTGATTGTAGAATGAAAATGGTTCGCTTCCAATTTCCGGAGAACCAGTTTTAGAATGGAAAGGAAATACGGCGTCACCAAAGGGTAGGTTTATTTCCTATCTAAAGGCAAGGAAAATGATTACAAAAGGTTGCATTTATCATCTAGTGCGAGTTCAAGATGTAGAAGCCGAACCGCCGACTTTTCAGTCAGTTCCTGTAGTGAATGAATTTCCGGATGTATTCCCGGAAGAGCTCCCAGGCCTTCCTCCCGAGCGGGAGATTGATTTTGCTATTGATGTGTTGCCAGACACTAAGCCTATATCTATTCCTCCTTATAGAATGGCTCCCGCAGAATTGAAAGAGTTGAAGGAGCAATTGAAAGACTTGCTCGAGAAAGGCTTTATTAGGCCTAGTTCATCCCCGTGGGGAGCACCCGTATTGTTTGTTTGAAAGAAAGAAAGATGGCTCTTTGAGAATGTGCATTGATTATCGGCAATTGAATAAGGTGACGATTAAGAATAAATATCCTCTTCCAAGGATTGATGACTTATTTGATCAATTACAAGGTGCCAAATGGTTTTCCAAGATAGATTTGAGATCCGGGTATCATCAAGTAAGAGTTAGGGAGAAAGATATCCCTAAGATAGCTTTCAGAACAAGATATGGCCATTTTGAGTTCCGGGTAATGTCATTTGGGCTAACTAATGCACCAGCGGTGTTTATGGATTTAATGAATGATGTGTTCAGGCCCTTTCTAGATTTGTTCGTGATTGTGTTCATCGATGACATCTTGGTGTATTCTAGATCCGAGGCGAACATGCGGATCATTTGCGTCTTGTCCTCGAGTTCTTCGGACTCGAGAGTTATTTGCAAAATTTTCTAAGTGTGAGTTCTGGTTGAACTCAGTGACATTTCTTGGGCACATTGTCTCAGCCGATGGAATTCGGGTAGATAGCCAAAAGATAGAGGCCGTAAAGACTTGGCCAAGGCCTACAACTCCTACGGAGGTACGTAGCTTTTACGGGCTTAGCGGTTATTACGGAAGATTTGTTGAAGGTTTTTCTTCTATTTACGCCCCCACTTACAAAGTTGACTCGAGAAATCGGCAAAGTTTCAATGGACGGATGCTTGTGAACGTAGTTTCCAAGAGCTAAAGGACGATTGACTTCGCGCCGGTCCCGACACTTCCGGAGAGGGTTGGAAGGTTATGTTGTTTATTGCGATGCTTCAGGCGTTGGGCTAGGCTGTGTGTTGATGCAACATGGCAAGGTGATTGCATATGCTTCAAGGCAATTAAGAAAACATGAAAAGAATTATCCAACCCATGATCTTGAATTGGCCGCAGTGATTCATGCATTAAAGATATGGAGACATTATTTATATGGTGTTCATGTAGATATTTATACAGATCATAAGAGCCTTCAGTATATCTTCAAGCAAAAAGAGTTGAATTTGCGGCAACGACGATGGTTAGAATTGTTAAAAGATTATGATGTTGATATTCTATATCACCCCGGAAAGGCAAATGTTGTGGCTGACGCTCTTAGCCGCAGATCTATGGGGAGTTTATGTGATGTACAATCAGAAAAATGAGAAATGACTCATGAGCTCCAGCAGTTAGCTAGCCTGGGAGTCTGAGTAGTGGACTCAGGTAGTAGGGGAACTACCATTCAGAATTCAGCAGATTCGTCGCTAGTGTAGAAGTGAAAGAGCGACAATACGAAGATCCCATGCTGGTGCAGTACAGAGATACACTCCCTCAAAAAGAGGAGTCATCATTTGAGATTACAGGAGACGGAGTTCTCTGATGTCGAGGCAGGTTATGTGTTCCTAATGTGGCAAGTTTGCGCCACCAAATATTGAGAGAAGCTCATTGTTCCCGTTATTCTATCCACCCCGGAGCAACGAAAATGTATAATGATCTTAAATCCATGTATTGGTGGAATGGGATGAAGAAAGATATAGCGAAATTTGTAGCTCAATGTCCCAATTGTCAACAAGTGAAAATCGAGCACCAAAAGCGAGCGGATTGTTACAAGCTATAGAAATCCCAACTTGGAAGTGGGAAGTGATTAACATGGACTTCATTACGGGTTTACCCCGTTCTCGACGTAAGTATGATTCCATATGGGTGATTGTGGATAGACTCACCAAGTCAGCTCATTTCTTGCCAGTCAGAACGACGTATGTAGCGGAAGATTATGCAAAGCTCTATGTTAAAGAGATAGTGCGACTTCATGGTGTTCCAGTATCTATTATCTCTGATAGAGGCACTCAGTTTACGGCTAATTTTGGAAGTCCTTCCAAGAGGGCTTAGGGACTCAAGTGAGCCTTAGCACGGCATTTCATCCACAGACTGATGGACAAGCTGAACGTACCATTCAGACTCTTGAGGATATGTTGCGAGCATGTATGATAGATTTTGGAGGAAATTGGGATGATCATTTGCCACTCATTGAATTTGCTTATAATAATAGCTATCATTCTAGCATTCAAATGGCACCGTATGAAGCCTTATATGGGCGAAAGTGTAGATCCCCAATTGGGTGGTTTGAAACGGGGGAGAGGCTAAATTGATAGGGCCAGATTTGGTCCAACAAGCCAGAGAGAAAGTCAAGCTCATACAAGATCGATTGTTAGCAACCCAAAGTCGTCAAAAGTCCTATGCGGATAATCGTCGAAGGGACCTAGAGTTCCAAGTTAAAGATTGGGTGTTCTTGAAAGTGTCGCCAATGAAAGGCGTTATGAGATTTGGCAAAAAGGGGAAGCTTAGTCCCCGGTATATTGGGCCTTATGAAATTGTGCGCAAAGTGGGCAAAGTAGCTTATGAATTAGATCTACCTCCTGATTTGGAGTCAGTCCATCCGATGTTCCATGTCTCGATGCTACGTAAATGTATTGGAGATCCTACTAGGATCGTCCCATTAAATGATGTTCAAGTAACGAAAAAGTTAGCTTATGATGAAAAACCCATTGCCATATTAGATAGGCAAGTACGGAGGCTTAGAAACAAAGAAGTGGCCTCAGTTAAAGTTTTGTGGAGAAATAATAATCGAGAAGAAATGACATGGGAAGCGGAAGAAAGCATGAAATCCAAATATCCGCACCTATTTCAGCCCCCGGAAGAGGGCCAAGATGAGACGTCATGATCGTAAGGTATGTATGCTTTCCTTTTATGTATTTGGGTCGTGTGTGGCCAAATTATATTGCTATTATGTTGTGGCCCTATGAGGCATTGATATTATGGGTTGTTGTGACAGGGCGGTAGTGCCATATTATAGGGAAAACTCTGGCGAAATTTTTGTAGAATCCCCGAGTGCTTAACATTCGAGGACGAATGTTCCTAAGGGGGAAGAATGTTACACCTCGAAAAATTTTCCGTTGATGCACAGTGAATAGGCTAATGAGAAATATGAAGTATACGATGTTTCAATAAGTAAGACATAGCAATTGATGATTCTAAATGAGATTTGAAAGACATTCGATGTTAGATAAGAAAGTTGCCAAGAGAAGGCCATGTATACGATAAGTTTCGGAAAGGATTTATGAGTAGTAAGTTGATGACAACTTAATGATGTGTTGGGGAAGAGTTATAACACCCCTTAGATTGTTAATGAAGTGATAAACAAGTGCTAAGAAGGTTCCATAAGGATTGGAGATCAAACGAAACGACGGGATCAAACTTGGTGGAACAGTGAGTTCCACGGCTGGTTCCACGGCCAGCAGTGTGTTCCACGGACCGTGGATGGGTCCGTGGAACTGCCAGCAGAGAAGGCAGCTGGCTGGTCATGAACCACGACCAGCTCCACGGACAGCATTGGGTTCCACGGACCGTGGAACACCCGACGGACTGAAATGTTCCAAGTCTTTAAATGAGTTTCCAACTTCATTATTTCATTTCCAACATCTCTCTACTTCTCTCTAAGACTTCTAGGGCTTCATATACATTTCATGAACAAGAATCCAAAGGAAATCTAAGGTTCCTATCATCAATACAAGTGAATCAAAGTAAGAGAACCCATTAGAGTTCATCGAAAGCAAGAAATCAAGTGAAGGAAAATCTAGGGTTTGGCTCAAGTGAGGGATACGCCATCAAGGTTCAATCCTACACCATCTAAGGTAAGTTTTATGATGTTTCCATGTTATATAAAGTATTTGGAAGGTGAAACACTTGGATTACAAAAGAATATAAGTAATGGGTCATGAATGTGTGAATAGTAGCACTTTTGAGTAAATGTTTGGAACGAGTTATGATTCTTGATACGTTATGAATATGATCATGTTATAAATGCTATTGAGAGTGTGGGAAATGACATTGTATGTGAATGAACGTATTGTCGAGTTATGACTATGAATGTGGATAATTGAGGTAAAGTGTGAGGTAAGAGTAATGTGGTTGATTAAAGGCTATTGTGATGATATTATGAATGTTGTTATTGATGCTTGGGAGTTGATATGTAATACGAGGAAAGTCATATAAATAAAGGAAATGTTGTCCGATTTTCTCTAGGATTAGTCATGAATGCTAAATGCTATCCATCATCTAATATGAGTATGCACTTCAATGAAGGTAGAACGTGAGCTTTGAAGAAGAACGCTCAAGCGATAGAATAGTTGCACGACAAGGTATGTAAGGCTAACCTTTCTTTCATAAGGCATGGTTCCTTGGCCAATTGTTCATCTCTTATGAGTTCATAATACTTCTAATGATCTTAGCTTGAGAAGCTATTAAGCCAATGATGCTCAAGTGATGCGATTGTACTAAGTTCCTCATACGACGAGTAATACTCTAAGGATAGAAGGTGATGAATGACGTTAGTAAAAAGACTAAAGATAGATATGAGCTTGTATGTATGAATGCCCATGAGAGGCTATTGTGAACCCCGAGCTTATACGGCCGGGTAGAATATGATAAGTATGTATATTTATATATGTATGTATGTGCCGCGCGCAGAGGGTGCGTGAACCCCGAGCTTATATGGCCGGGTAGAATATAATATATATGTATATCTATATATATATACGACGCGCGCGCACCACCTTCGTTGGGTACGAATAATAAGCTATGTATATGACCTTGGTAGGGCGAATATGATAACCTATGAGCCTTGGTAGGGCCGAATACGTGATAACACCGAGCATTGGTATGGTCGGGAATACGCTATATAATACGAATATGTATGAATCTATATGATACGAATAAGCTATATGTATGACGTCTATATAGTACGAATAAGCTATATGTATGACATCTATATGAATACGATATGCTATGTATATGACATCCATTAGAGTACGAATATGATAAGACTATGTAAGTGCCAAGTAAGGGCTATGAATATGCAATGTATATGATATGGCATGAGTATGCATGAATACGAATATGAAAGTAGATACGAAAGGTAAATGAGCAAGAATACAAATGCATGTACGCTAGTACGAAATAGAAACGGAACGTCCCTATGGAGAGCAGGTAAGTGCCATGATGATGATGCCATTGTTCCCCAGTTATGTTATTTCATATGTTATCCATTATGCTTCCATATTGATATTGATCATGCTTTACATACTCAGTACATTCTTCGTACTGACGTCCTTTTGTTTGTGGAATGAATGATGATGAATGAAAAGTATGATATAATTATGCGCCATCTAGAATGTGATGTATAAGTATGTTGATCCATAGTTGTATTATCTCGGGACGTACATTTATGACTCCAGTTTCATTCGGAGGTTCGGCTTTTGGTATAGATTCTTTTGTGTATATATTCATGGGCACGGCGGGGTCTTTTTTGTCCCGCCCATATGTTATGATATGATGTACTTTCTTAGAGGCTCGTAGACATTGTGTATATGGTTAGATATGTTTCGGCCTTGTCGGCCTATATTTTGAGCAAATGTTGTTTGTGATCGCCATTGTCGGCGTGATGTACATTGTCATATTAGCATAGATGTTATTGATGATATAAATGTGGTCGTATGTTGCAATTGTCGTAAATGCGATGATGATTAGAATGATGATGAATGAAAAGTATGATATAATTATGTTTGGTATTTTCATCATATCTTGAGTTGTGGAGCTTCGTTTGAGGTGATTTTTACGGCGTTGTGATAAGTATCTGGCAATATGGATGTCTACAGACCTGTATACTTATGTAGATTATGTATTTGAACAGTTTAAAATGGTTCGGAGACTTTGGAGAAGGGCAAGGTTGTGATCGCTTGAGCTTCGGACTTTAAATCAGGCAAGTTGAAACCTTTCTTGACCTTATTTAAAGCGTTGTGGTTGATTTAATTGGACTAATAAAAGAGGAGTGATGGGGTAACTAAGGGGGTCTCGATATTTATGAGGTGACGAGCACTTGTATCAGGTACCGGTGCCATGTTATGGGTATATGTGTAATTTTCATTATATAGCCCGGTCTGAATGCCATTCTTTGGGCATCAGCTGGTAGCAAAGATTGATTGGTGATTGCGATTGGGATATGAGGTCTCTTGTTTATTGCTTCTATGCTTATTAACTGTCTTATTTGTGGTTATTATTTCTCATCACTCCTAAACACTCGTTTAAAAGTGGAAAAGAGCTAAAGATTAAGTCTTTATTGCTTAGCTTTGTTGCTTATTGTTGTGCATGTCATATTCATGATTTATATGGTATCTCATACATATTTAAGGATGCATATGTCTGGTTTGAGGGGAAATGGTTCCAGACAGTAATGCTGATGAAATGAGCCAAATTGGCTAGTGACAGGTAATGTGAGCCTACAGGCTGAGTATGATGATTTGGAAGCCTAAAGAGGCTAGGAACTCGAAGGGAAATGATTTTGGGTAGTATATGGACCTCGCGAGTCCCCCATGTTTCACGATTCATAATATTTGAACGTGTGTGTACCGGTGATGGAAAGGCCTTGTATTGCATAACATTTGCATGTCATATCATCTTATTGATTCCTTGTTTGGATGACGTGCTTAAACTGTTGATTGAATTGTATTCATTTGCTTATTTGGCTAATTAGATGGACTTGAGGACTTAGAGGCTTCTTACCTAGGCCTTGTAACCTATGATTATTGTGATGGACTAACAGCGGTTAAGTGTGGAAGTAGTATTCGAAGACCAGCCCTCGTCTCCATTTTAGTGTAGGGTCAGTCGATGATGCTGCTGAGTACACGTTGATTTTCCGTACTCACTCTACAATTGCTGCACCTTTTTGTGTGCATATTTTGTTCCTAGCATGAGCGGAGCTCGAGACTTCCCTACCTGTTGAGAAGCTGTTACGAAGGATTCTGGGTGAGCTACTGGCTGATCCATGGCACCAGATTCTTCTTCTTCATTTACTTATTCATGTTTCCTTGTTTCAGACAGTGTATTAGCTATTATCTCAGACTTGTATCAGTTTCTTAGTGGTTCTTGTACTAGTGACATCAGGTTTTGGGAGTTGTAGCACTTATTTCATGTTTTTATGATTATAAGACTATTTAAGACTTATAAATGACCTATTTGAATATTTCGCATTGACTTCCTTATTAAATTGCTTCATTTGGGTTGTGAATAGCTTACTTACTTGGTGGGAGTATGTTCCTTCACGACCTTAGGATTTTGGGTCGTGCCAAATTGGTATCAGAGCTTTATGTTCACCTGTCTCACAAGTACAAAAATAACGTCTAGTAGAGTGATGCCCTAGAGGTCTGAGTTCAAAGATAAGGCTTTGAGTACGCATACTTAGCCTTTCTTTGGTTTAATTTAGCTCTGGGGTTCCTCCTTGTCATGTCTTAAGACTGTGGGACCCTTTGTGGGTGTATTTTATGTGCCAGAATGATACCTTTCTGTGTTGATTTAGAACTTCTATTTAGATCTCCCCTTCTGACTATATCATGAGATTAAAAGACCTATACTGTACTAGTCACCTGTTTAGATAGTACCCAAAACTGGCATATGTTTGTTTCAACTAATCATGTGTAGGAACTACGTCTCAGTGTAACAATAGGAACCCATCAATTGGCCTGCCATGCTATTGGAATAAACATAAGAGAAGTTTCTCATGTGTATGCTATCCTGTCTCTGTTAAAGAATTCATGAGAATGTCTGTGTATGTGTGCATCCCTCCTACGTGCATATATGATCTAGCTTGATCACCAAGTTTGCTTGCATTTCTGCTTCTGCCTTGCACAAATTAATCCAGTTAATATCTTTAAGGTCTTGATTTAGTTGCCATTAGTGTGTGATATACACACTTGATTTCAAATGTGACAGTCTGTGTGGTTGTGTCACTCATTTCTAGCTTCTTTGATGTTTTACTTCCTTCAAACATAATAAGATATGCAACCCAACATGCTTTGGACATTTCATGATATACAAAAGGGTATATAGCCCAGTATACTGTTAGTATACAAGGTGTATACCCACTGTATACCTTTGGAATTCAGAGTATGTTAAGGTTGTGAAATGTACGGATGAGTGGGGCTGTTTCAAAAAAAATCCTTCTCTTCTTCTCTTGCTGATATATTGTGATATACCATTTGATATGCAGAAGTATATACCCCATGTATATGCCCTAGTATGCAAGGATGTATATCATGTATATCCATGGTATATTAGAGTGTATTGGCATGTACAATTGTGTCTTTGGGCTCACTGTTCCCTCCTTCCCACTCCTCTTTTATCTTAATGATATTCATGTTGTATCCAGTGTATGTTTTCGTATTTGCTATGTATATCTACTATATATTGGGACAGCCTGAATGTTTCTAAGTGATATATTCATGTTAAACCTCCTTGTCAAATAGTTGTTAAGTGTAAATGTCCTCTAACCACCCTTTTTTTTTCCCCTTTGCATGACAAATTTATTTGGGACTTGCTGAATGGCCTCAATCTCCTTTGCATTATCTCGTTGGGCCGGAGTTGCAACACATCATATATTGAGTCAGCTGCAACACCTAAAGGCCCAACCATGGGTGAAAAATGACACAAATTTAGCTGGTGAGCTTAGTACACCCAACAGCCCATTACTTTATTTCATTTCATATGCATGTGTATATTTGTATAAACGCTTGTGATGTTATTGAAACCCTTTAGGACTTAGTTGAAAAACGAGTAGGCAAACGATGCTAATATTGTCAGAAAGGATAAGAGACCTAATATCAAAGAGACCTAACCTAATTTTTTGCACAATGTAAAAAAAAAAGGTTTTCTTCTCTAAAGATGATTAGAAAAGAATAAGTATTTTCCTTAAACAGTTCAAGTTTTTGCTTACGGAAAAGATGGAAATCCTTTTTAAAAACAAAAATACATTTGCTAAATTTAAAAAGGTCAATTGTTTGGATATGCAAGATCAATGAATGGGCTGAGCCCCAACTCTACCACCCATCGACGGACAATCACGCATCATATGCCCAACCTGACCACAGGCATAGTAAGCATCTGAACCTCGGCGACACTGACCGGAATGTAATTTATCACACTGGCTACATCGCAAAGACCGGTGGTCTCCGTTGGCTAGGATCACCTCCAAAGTAAGGACCTGTGACTCTCGAACTCTGACCCGGACCAGAATAAATGGGGCGATCAAATCTCCTGCCCGCAAACCGAAAAGATGCACTCGTCGCAGACTGGCCCGAATATCTAGAATATTATTGCCGCTGACCCCCTCTATACTCACTACTAGCACCGGCAGATCTGGCCCTCTTACTCTGTCCTCTATCAATATCGCGCTCACCCCTCTACGGCTGTTGCTGCACTTCCAAATTCTGGGCGTGGGCGCGGATACGGGAGATTTCCATCCCCTCCTATAGTGAAGCTGTCAAACAATCCTTGAACAAAAAGGGCCCTAGGCCTCTCACAAATCTATGTACTCTATCTCCCATGTCAGCCACCATAGTCGGAGCATATCTAGCCAATGAATTAAAGTGAAGGCTATACTCCCGGGCACTCATATTCCCTTGCTTTAGATTCAAGAGTTTATTAGCTCTGGGACTGTCACGACCCAACCCCGTAGGCCGTGACTAGTGCCCGAGCTGGGCACCCTAACACATTCATTAATCCGATTCACAACAAATAGCTTACGCGTATACAAATATCGACGCCGTCTCGATTATCTCAAGCCGTCTCAAACACATATCAAACACAAACATATATATATATATATCGAAGCCGCGGGCTATCAAATGGCGCATCGGCCCCAAAACATATACAAATGCGAGCCGACAAGGCTGCCACGACAAATAGGATCGCCCAGAACATATAACATACAAACACACCTGTACAGGATAGGCCTAACCCACATGTACGTCTACGTACCTCTGACGCACCGACGTAATCATATGACGGGACGGGGCCCCGCCGTACCCCCGAACAAACTCATACATATACAACGGACGAGTATATACCAAAAAATGGGCTCCGGAATAAAGAGAGCACTCCAAACTGCAGAATGGGTGTCCTAGACTGGCGGATCACCGAACTGTGCGTCTGTACTTACGGGCATGAAACGCAGCCCCCGAAGAAAGGGGGTCAGTACGGAATATGTACTGAGCATGTAAAGCATGAAATACAGTAGGCAGAGTCGTACTTTAAATAAGGAGTAGAAAACGTGAATACAGTACCCAGAAGCTACAAAATTTACCTCCGAAACATAAATCATACATGTCCATATCATATCCCAGTCAGACAATCATTCCGCACATGCGTATACATATAACGTGTCCCGGCCCTCTAACGAGAGACTCGGTAAGTAAGATCATATCATCATCCCATATATACATACATATAGCGTGTCCCGGCCCTCTAGTGAGGGACTCGGTGTATAGCGTGTCCCGGCCCTCTAGTGAGGGTCTCGGTGTATAGCGTGTCCCGGCCCTCTAGTGAGGGTCTCGGTGTATAGAATCATGTCATCATCATATCATCATATACATAGCGTGTCCCGGCCCTCTAGTGAGGGTCTCGGTGTATAGAATCGTCATATCATCCTGTTATCACATATCATATCAAACTTCATATCACATCATATTTCGGAATAGACGTCATACTTCGAATACAAAGATAGTGCACACGAACGAGTAGTGAGGAACCATATACACAAATCATCATCACAAAGCTCAACAACATAGTCAATCGAAATCTCATTTTAAAGCTAAATAACAGTTAAATCAAGTTTCCTCCGAAAATCATTCGAGAACATACAAGTAGTACTTTAGAAATTGTAGGTACGTCTCAAGATCGCATAACATAGCTTGTGGAAGACAAGAACATAGTCGTCATTACAGACTCAATAGAATAGTCGAAGCGAATTATTATTTCAAAACCAAGACAAACGTCAAATCGAATTTTCTTCCGAATACCACTTCTGAAACCATAGTTATGTATCATAATCATATGCGTGAGGTCATTATCATAAACTCAAAGGTAAGTAAACTGGTCGTACTTAAAATCGAATCATATTCTTTCAAAAGTCGTCAGAAGTATATAAAGAAAAGTCGCGGGACCCACGGACGGGTGTCGACCCGAGCCGGGCCCGCCTATGGAAATCATAGTCATCATACATCATGGAATCATTTTTGAGCATATCGAAGCGATCCGGTTCTGTCTGTGAAAGTTACGGACTTTCGTAGTTTGCGGAATCATTTAGGAACAAAGTTCTTTTTAAAAACCAACTTTTTATGCAACTTTTTAAACTTAGTCATACAAAAGACATACGGGCCAATATTTTACCATATCAAACATACGAAGACTAAAGAACAAATAAGAATCACAGACATGGTCGGATCGCGAGAGGAGAATTTCCTCGAGGCTCGTATCATAGCCTATTTACGACTAAGGCATGCCAAAAGAAGGAAGGGTTGCGCTTACATACCTCGTACGCACTCAACGCTCGCTCAAACTCAAGCTAAATCCGACCTACGTCTCGGGCTGCCCAAGGTCTACAAACAAGTCATAACATGCCAAACATTAGCTATAAACATTTTGGGCATTTAATTCCAAATTAGCCCTTAATTCTACAGTAAATTTGGGCGATTTCCCCTGTAAATAGGCCACCCCGAGAATTTAACTCGGCCCAAATCAACTACAACAACAACAACAACCAACCTAGCAACATCAATAACCAATCCGAAAGGCAATATAACATTAATAACTCTCTTTTACATCATTCGGCAACTTTCAATATATTCAATTCAACGACTTACGTTCAAGCCAACATCAACGCTTTTACATTCAATCACCAATCCGAACCCATACTAGCATCATTTAAGAACATTTCAAACAATTTATACAATATTCCCAACAATCCAACAAGGCTCCAATTTGCCCAAAACTGTCCCCCAAACCCGAGACACACTATAACACACTTCTCATTTCCAAATCATGATTTGCACCAACAATTCACATTCTAACAATATCATTCTCATAAATATACAAATTACATCAAATGTACAATAACCTCCAAATCAGTCCACAAAAATTACAACACCAATTTGAGTCATTAAACATTCATTTCCAACATAGAATTCATAACGACGACGACTAAAACATTAAGCGATATTAATTCATTTCTTGTCACATAAATGGCCTACATTCGGCCAACACCTCCCACCAACATATATAAATGATTCTCATTCATTTCTTCACCTTACAATGATCACAACATGCTAACTAGACTTCAATTCATGACTTCAATTCAACACAACACACACACACCTCACACGGCTATGCACTACATTCACAACCTCCACTCCAACATGCCATATTTCATGAATTTCCTTCATTTTAACATACTACAACATGCATACAACATTTATAACACATAAAACATAACTAAATCTCACCTTTCTTCTTCAACTCCACAATTTGTCTAGGGTTTGCGATCTACAAAACGAATGGTTTGATGATCCAAACAACGCTTCCACGCTACTTAGGGACCTCCAATTAGTGGGTTTGCATCAACAAAATATTTTTGGAATGGTTCAATTTGGACTTGGTTTTTGAGGTGGCTTGGCCGAGAGCCTTGCTCTCCAACTTCTTGGTCTTTTTTTTTTTTTTCTAAGTGTATGGAATGATAAAGATGACTTAGAATTCATCCTTTGTGCTATTATATAAGTTGCCCAAGTATCCTTGGCCCACACATGTGTTGGACCAATTTAAATTGGCCACAAAATGTGTGGGACCTTTTCTATAGTCACACGGCCAAAGGGCCTTATTTGCATGATTTTCATCTTCCAAATATATCACTTTTGGTCCCAAATTTTCCTAATTGTTCCATACCCACAAATTCATGAACAACTTATGTCTCAAAATAAAATCGGAGGTCAAAAATCCCGACTTTGTATCCTGGAATAGTTTTGTCCTTAATTTATCATAATTAATCCGGATTGTCCCAATGTACAAAAATGCGAGATATAACAGGGCCGACGGACCTCGGGTGGCAAATAATGACAAATAAAAGCTTTCACGAACTCTTGCCAAACTGGGGGAGGTGCATCCTCTCCTCTTGAAGAAATCCAATTATTGTACCAAAGGACTGCTACATCCTGGAGTCTATAAGATGCCAACTCCACAGATTCGGTGTCAGAGGCATGGATGATTCTCAACGTCCTTAACATTTTATCCATAAAACCTTGCGGGTCTTCATCCGGCTTCGACTAAAAAAATTCTGGGGGATTTAAACTCATGAAATCACGAGCCCTTGCACCAGTAGCTCTATCACCGGGACCCGTACTTTGCCGTTGAGCCTGAGCGGCAACCAACTGAGTCAATAACTGAATGGCCTCGGTCATCTGTTGACCCGAAGCACCCGGTGGAGGAACTGGAGGCATAGGAGCCGGAGTAGAGACCCCTCCTTGTTCTTCTAGAATAGGCGGAGTGTGAGAGGTATTGGATGGAGCCTCATTATGGGATTCACCTTCTTTTATATTTGTTGGTGGCTCCCTTTCCATCCGCCTTTCTGTCATAGCCTTGCCCTTCTGGGCGGCTGTGGCCATCCTCTTTATCGGCATCGCTGAAATCATAACGCACAATTAGAGAAAGGAAATCTTATAACATGGCTCTATCGCACGATCTAACAAGAAGAAAGACGATCATTAGTTCCTAAATGCCCCGCAGCCTCTTTTTTATAAGTGTGGCGCGCTTCACACCCATAAACAAGACTCTACTAGACATGGCTCGTAGACACACCTTAGGACGAAACTGCTCTGATACCACTTTTGTCATGACCCGACTAGGGGGCCATGATGGGTACCCGGAGCTGACTACCGAGCACCACTCATTACGCTAGTCATCATACTATCCTGTACACATATAATCCCAAGACAATACAAATATATAAATAAGCCCTCACGGCTGCAAAAATGATATATAAAATATACATTGATGTATTCATGAGACAACTACTACCCACGCTTACGTATCTACGAGCCTCTACTAGAGTACTGAGATATGAGGACGGGACAGGACCCCGTCGTGCCCAAATATATACTCAAAAGAATGTATTAACATATGGCACCTCCGGAGTAGTGGAGTGCTCTAATGAATCTACTGATAGAGTCCTATTAACTAATATTGTCTCCCTATCTACTCGGGCATGAACACAGCGTCCATAAAAATAAAAGACGTCAATTCGAACAATGTACTGAGTATGTAAGGCATGAACAATAATAACATATCAAAGAGATAGGGAAACATCAAGTAAGTAAACAACCTGCAACTGCATGTCTCTTAAGACAGAATTATGCATGCTAACTTACATCATAAACAACATCATATCAAGTATGCATATATAAGCTGCCCGACCATATAGTTATGGTGTGATCATCATTAGCCTGCGTCCAGGCCTCCCGCGTCCGGGGTAGGCATCTCATGGCGCCCACTAGTGGTGTCTGCCCATGCCATCTAGACATGGTGTATATGCCGCCCGCCTTAGCGGTGTCTGCTCGGCCATATAAGCACGGTGTAATCTAATCATCATGTACTCATCATGAAACATACATAAGGACTCAAGTGAAGGCTACAACTCTATCGGGGTGACGTAAGGTCGAGAAACCCCGATCCCATTATGGAGTAGTCATAATCATCATGTCTCACCTTGAAGGAGCTAGCATCATAAGGTGAGTCTAGCAATAATGAATAATATCAAGGAATCATGTAAAGATCATTAACATCATAATAGCATCGTAGTATTTTTTTTTATGGGACATATCTCATCTCTATCTCGTATGAGGCTTTTAATACTCTTTAGCTTTCATCTTTTGGAATGTAAGAAGGTCATAGGAATTACCAGAAAGAAATTACAATATATATAGAAATTATGCCTTTGAAGGAAGGGTTAGCCTTACATACCTTTTCATCGTTCTAGCTTTATCGACTAAGTGCTCCCCTCCGATACTCACAATTCTACATTCAAGAGGATTCGTACTAAGGTTAGATAACCGGAAACATACTTAAGCTTAAGCTAAAGCTAATGAAAATTGGGCAGCATTTCCTTTATTGCTATAACTTTCTCCATAAAATGTAACAACTCCCAACATCAACAACAACTTCCACAATATCATGATCAATAAACTTGTTAAGCTAGATATTGTTCAATTCTCAAAATTCCCTCTTCAAGGTCATCCATAACCATAGCTATCACCTAACGTTGCATTCATTCATATATAATGCTTCTTCAATATCCTTAACCTCATTCATAACAAGATTATACCCATAACATATTAAGAACTATGATTCAAATCAAGTTACCATTCAAGAATTCCACTATTTTCATATTTGTTTTCCATTTTCTACTTCCTTCCGTAATCCAAGTCTCTCAACCATTCAATACTCTTAATAGCATGAAATGAACATAAACTCACCTTTTATTGTGTAGAAATGGGTTTTGGATGGAGATGCTTCACTTGGAGAAAACCCTAACTTGAATTCCAAGAAAATTTCTAGCTTCCATGAACCCTTGTTAGCATTCTTGCACTTGCTTGATTTTACTAGTTTTTGGTATTTGATCCTTGATTTCCCTTGAATTTATGTAAATGAAGTGTGTGGAATATTCTAGAGGTTTTGAGAGAACTAGAGGAAATGAGAAATGAAAATAATAACTTGGGGTCTTATATATATAATTGGGAAAATCTGACCCGTCACGGATTATGTGGACACTTATACGGTCCTTATAAGTGGCCGTGAAATTGCACCAACGATCCTCCTTTCTGTGACCATTATACGGTACCTTATACGGTCCGTATAATTTTATATGGTCCGCATAAGTGACCGTATAATACTCCCAGTGATCACTCCTCACTGTGACGGTTATACGGACCATTATACGGACCGTATAAAGTTATACGGACCGTATAATGGGTAGTATAACTCACCTTTTTTCCGAACTTGTTCTCGTCATTTCGTTTGATCTCCTATCCTTATGGAACCTTCTTAGCCCTTGTTTAACACTTCATTAATAATCTAAGGAGCGTTATAACTCTTTTTCAAGACAGTATTAAATCAACATTAGCTTGGTTCTGTCACGACCCAAATCGATGAGCCACGATGGGAGCCTGACCTCTAGCGACCAAACACCCCTAAACACTTATCTGAAACATACTAAACATCAAAGGCCCATAAATGGCATAAACTGATCTCAAAAGAGAAACATCGGAACTCGTACAATCGCATATATATATATATATATATATATATATATATATATATATATATATACACATGATGTGGAAGAACAGTGCAAGCCGGGTAGGCTGCTTCATATAATGTACACAAAAGAATAGAAACCGACAAGGCTACATCATCTGACTACTACATACAACTATCTACAGACATCTACTGGAATAAAAGCCGTAGGATGGGACGGGCCCCGTCATACCCATATGCATACACATCTCAAAAGGGGAAAATGACCAAAATTATCGTAGCTCGGATCGAATGGAGTGTACTGACCACTGCTAGATCTAGAGGTCCTACTGAGCTGGACCACCTGTCAGTCTCCCTGTACCTGCGGGCATAAACGCAGCCCCCCGAGCAACGGGGAGTCAGTATGGATAATGTATCGAGTATGTAAGGCATAAGAACAACACATACATAAGAATCATGGATAAAATCTGAACTCATAAACTAAAATAACTGACTGCATGTACTTGTATGAACTAGTATCTGTCTAAATCTACATAAATCTGCGTGATTGACAATGCCTCTGTGGGCACATAATATGCATGCTCATACCAATCAATGATGATCGTGCATCTATATAAGTGCGTATATAACGCCTGATGTATGTGCGTATATAACGCCTGTAAGCCTCTATGGCATCTCATCATATCATATTGGCTCCTCTGTGGCCATAATCAATAGCATATCATAGTAGTAATGCGTATATAACGCCTGTATTTCTTCTCATACTTTACATATAGCTAGTATTTGCATATATAACGCCTGATATGCGTATGCGTATATAACGCCTTCTAGTCAAATGTACATAAATATATAATGAATGTAATGCATGACTAAGCTATATGCACAGAACTGGCTACATAAGACTGGATCTATGAATAGAGGGATTTCTCGTAAATAATGTACATGAACATCAAAGACTGAAGTACTTCTAATGCTTCTAAGAGTAGAGTAATATAGAAGCTCGCTTACTCGCTTGTTGGATCATATCATAGGATCATGCCAAAAGAAGAAAGGAATGACCTCAACATACCTTGGGGTATACTCAGTCGCCCAACTTCTATCTCTCGAACTTGCAAGTCTACAATTAAGATAACACAGGGCTTAGTTAGACTACTTACTTCGCTTACTAACCATCCTCAAATACGTATAAAGCTCAATGAACTATAGACAATAATTTCCTTATAAGCTTACAACTCTCCAACTTCTCATTCGATCCCACATCAACTACAATACTCACATCCACAATGACAACACACACACACACACACACACACACATATATATATATATATATATATATATATATATCAAAATATACGTAAACCCATTTCCAATCATCTCCTAAAACAACCCTATATCACTACATTGCCCTTCATCAACTTAACACTTCCACAATTACCTTTTTTTCACTTAACATCACTAAACACTTGATAACCAACTTAAATATAAGGGTAGAAATCATTTACATACCTTGAGGGTTCAAGAATCCCAAGAATCACTTCAAATTTAACTCCCTAAACTCCACAACTTGAAGAAACCCTAGAAGCAACCCTCTTCTTCACCATCTCGGGTTTACGGGGTCCGGGTCTTGTCAAATTTTCACTAATGTGATGAAAAATATTGAGAGAGATTATATTAGGGTTTTTTGATTTTTAGAAGGAGGAAAATGTCACGACCCAGCCCCGTAGGCCGTGACTAGTGCCCGAGCTGGGCACCCAAACACATTCATTGATCCGAATCGCATACAGATGGCTTATGCGTATACAAATATCAGACACTGCCTCAGATTATCTCAAACTGTCTCAAACACAAACATATATATATCAGAAGCCAGCAAGGCTATCAAATGGCGCAACGGCCCAAAATATATACAGATGCAAGCCGACAAGGCTGCCACGGCGAATGGGATCGCCCAGATCATGTAACATACGAACACACCTGTACAGAATAGGCACACAACCCACATGTACGTCTACAGACCTCTAAACAGAACAACGAATCATATGACGGGACAGGGCCCCGCCGTACCCCCCGAACAAACAAATACATATGCAACGAACGAATATATACCAAAATGTAGGCTCCTAATAAGGGAGCACTCCAAACAAGCTAAAAGGGTGTCCTAGATCGGCGGATCACCGAACGTGCGTCCGTACCGCGGGCATGAAACGTCGACCCCGAAGAAAGGGGGTCGCACGGAATATGTACCGAGTATGCAAAGCAAATACAAGAAACGAATCATAATCGAAATAATACCGATCATAAGTACAATATTCAAAATGCCAAAACGTTTACTTTTAAAATACAAACCATGCAGAGGGCTCGAAGAATATGGTCGCCCGCCCGTCATTGGCCCCATAACACAGCATAACACCAGAAAGTTTCAAATCTCCATATCCCGTCACACATCATAACGCCATACACAGCATAACGCCAAATATGAGCGGAACCCGGCCCTCTAGCGAGGGGCTCAGCGAACCATAACACAAAGATAACACCGGAGTATAACATAGTGTGCACGACAACATAACCGGCCGGACTCGGCGAAAGATACAACGAAATGCACGAGCAGAGTCGTGAGTAACCATATGTATAAAATCATTATCATAGACTCAAAAGATAAGTAAAATGACCATACTTGGAAATCGGGATAATAGCCATACCAAATTCTTTCAAAAGTCATTAGAGTTACATAAAGGAAAGTCGCGGGACCCACGGACGGGTGTCGACCCGAGACGGTCCCGCCTATGAAAAACATACTCATCATACGCCATAAAATCTCCTACGAACATATCGAGGCAATCCGAGCCTTTCTGTGAAAGTTACGGTCGTTCGTAGTTACGGAACTCTTTAAAAACAAAACTTTTTATGCAACATTTGAAAATCAAATATTCCAAAGACATACGGGCCAATATTTCATCATACCCAACATACGAATACCAAGAAACAAATAAAAATCATAGACATGCTCGGATCGCGAGAATAGAATTTCCTCGAGGCTCGTGTCATAGCCTATTTGTAACTAAGGCATGCCAAAAGAAGGAAGGGTTGAGCTTTACATACCTCGTCCGCTCTCAAAGCTAATCCAACTCAAGCTAATCCCAACCTACGTCTCGGGCTCCCCAAGGTCTACACAACGTCAACGGATATCAAATATTAGCTATAGACATTTAGGCATTTAATTCCAAACTAGCACTTAATTTTACAGAAATTTGGCGATTTCCCCGTAAATAGACCAACCCCGAGAATTTAACTCGGCCAAATCAACAACAACAACACCAACAACTAAACTAGCAACATCACTAGTCAATTCAAAACGCATTCTAACATTAAATACTCTTTCTACATAATCCAACAACATTCATTATATCCAATTCAACGGCTTACATTCCAGCCAACATTAACGCTCATACATTCAAATACAAATCCGAACCCATACCAACAACATTCAAGCACATTTTAAACAATTCACACAATATTTCCAACAATCCAAAAAAATGCTCCAATTTACTCGAAAACAGTCCCAAACCCGAGAACAACATCCACAACACATTCCTAACTTCCGAATCACGATTTGCACCAACAATCCGCACTCTAACAATGTCATTCTCATAAATATAGAAATTACATTAAATGTACGCAATCCTCCAAATCAGCCCATAACAATTACAACACCAATCTTCAGTCATTAAATTCTTATCGTCAACATAGAATTCATAACGACGACAACTAAAATACTAACTAAACTTTGTTCATTCTCAACCACACAAGGGGGGCCCTATTCGGCCAACACCCCTCTATGCCAACTTCATGATTTTCATTCTTCTCTTCACACTACAACAATCAAAACATGCTAACTAGAATTAATTCATTACTTCTACACAACACAACACACACACACGGCCAACACACCATGCACACGGCTCACTTCCACATGCAATATTTTTATGAATTTCATCCATATTTACATACTACAACATGCACACATCCTTCATAACACATAAAACAAGATTAATCCTTACCTTTTCCTCTTATCTTCACAACTTGGCTAGGGTTTGCGATTGATAAAACGGATGGTTTGTTGACCCAAACAACACTTCCACGTTAATGAGGACCCTTCACTTAGTAGGTTTGCTAGGAAGAAATAATTTTGTGATGGCTAAATCTTGGTCTTGAATTTTGCCCCCTTGGCCGAATGGTTGTTGTTGTTGTTCTTCAAGTTCTTGATTTTTCTAAGTGTGGAAATGAAGAAAGATGACTTATTAGTCATCTTTTATGCTCCTAGATGAATCATCCAAGTATCCATGGCCCACACATGGGTTGGACCAATTAAATTTGACCACAAAATGTGTGGGGCCCTCTCCCAAACCACACGGCCAACATGGCCTTTTTCCAATAATTTCCAACTTCTCAATATTTCACTTTTAGTCCCAAATTTTCCCAAATGTTCCATGCCAACCAATTCATGAACAAATTATGTCTCAAAACAAAATCGAAGGTCAAAAGTCCCGACTTCGTATCCCGGAATGGTCTTGTCCCTAACTTATCATAGTTAACCCGGATTGTCCCAATGTACGAAATACGGGATATAACAGAAAATATGAAATAGGGTCGTGGACCACCTATTTATACTTGGAAGTCAAAAAGGCTACAGCGATCCGGTTCGACGAGTCGGTCGATGGCCCGTCGACTTGCCCGTCGACCTGCGCCTGCAGATGCATGGCTGCGGGATCCCATAGACACCGCACGTCGATGGTCCGTCGAACATATCGAAGACCCATCGACGATGACTGGTGTCCTGTAGGTTTTTCTGGTCCAGTTCAGATCACGTCGATTCGATTCGTTCAACTTTTAACTCTATAACTTGCCAGGAATATCTACTGGTACCCTTGTACACGGGGTAAGACATTTTCTACCTCCCAACTCGGGTTCGGGTCTCTATTCCAAGGGCATACCCGACTAGAAAATCATAGGTTCTACCACTATGAACACGAGGGGTGTAACAGGTACTTTGCAAAATCCTTCCAAAACACGACTTGTACCTTGCCTTCCTCAATGTACTTTCTTCTCTTACCTCGAATGTCTTTGGAATCTTAATTAAAATCGCCAAGTAACCTTTCTTACTCGTAGGGACATCGTATTCATCTCGCCCTGCGTTACTCCATCTACTGCATAATGACATGAATATTTTTTTCCGAGGTGTAACACTTCCTCTCTGGAAATCTCAAAGGGTGACTTCTTTTTTCTGTGGGGCTGTCTCCCCGTACTGAATCAAGAAAGGATCCTCATACTGGTGTTCCTTAACCTTAGCTACTAAGGATGATGTCGTTGTATCCTGAACTGTGATTCCTGCATCGCCTGAGTCCAATAATCGAACTCCTAGGCTGGCTAACTGATGAAGCTCGTGAGCTAACTCCCTTTTCTCTATTCGCAAGTAAGACAAACTAACCATAGATCTGCGGCTAAGGGCATTGGCTACTACATTCGCCTTCCCTAGATTGTATAGAATATTAACATCATAATCCTTTAACAGCTCCAACCATCGCCTCTGACTGAAATTCAACTTTTTCTGCTTAAAGATGTACTGAAGGATTTTATGATCCATGTAAACATCAACATGAACACCATATAAAAAATGTCTCCAAACCTTAAGTGCATGAATCACTGCAGCTAACTCCCAAATCATGGGTCGGATAGTTCTTCTCGTGCTTCCTCGGTACACCTAGAAGCATAAGTAATAACCCAACCGGGCTGCATCAACACACAATCCAATTCGACACTCGAGGTGTCACAATAGATAGCATAACCCTATGATCCCTCTGGAAGTGTCCAAACTGGCACTGAAGTCAGTCTGTTCTTCAACTCCTGAAAACTTCGCTCGCACGTGTCTGTCCATTTGAACTTAGCTGCCTTTTGTGTTAGCTTTGTCAATGGTACTGAAAGAGAGGCAAAGCCCTTTACAAATCTCCTGTAATATCCTGCCAACCTTAGAAAACTACGAACCGCAGTCGGTGTCGTGAATCTAGGCCATGTCTTCACAGTCTCTATCTTCTGGGTGTCAACCCTGATGCCTTCACCTGATACAACATGTCTAAGAAAAGCCACGGAGTTCAACCAGAACTCACATTTGGAGAACTTTGCATACAGCTTCTTATCCTTAAGAACCCTGAGCACAGCACGCAAATGATCCGCATGCTCAGCCTCTGATCGAGAGTAGACTAGAAGATTATCGATAAACACAATCATGAACAGATCTAAAAAGGGTCTAAATATATGGTTCATCAAATCCATAAATACTGCTAGCGCATTTGTCAACCCAAAAGATATCACAAGAAACTCGAAGTGACCATATCTGGTCCTGAAAGTTGCCTTCGACATATCTGTTATATCCCGTATTTTTGTACACTGGAATATTTTAAGCTAATCGCGACAAGTCAAGGGCAAGACTATTTTGGGATAGGAGGTAGAGACTTTTAACTTCCGATTTTGTTTCAATGCACAAGTTGCTTATAAATTTTACTTGGTATGGAAATATTAGTGAATATTAGGGATTAATTAATCATGATTAAATTGTTAAGTGGGGATTAGTAATTAATTATGGTTAAGTAGACCACAAAGTGGACCCCACAGCATATGGTCGAATGCGATTGGCTCTTGAAGGATAATGGGACACATGTCAAGGTTGGACATGTGTCACCATCATGTGTGGCATATATAAAGGGAAATTGATGACTAATGAATCATTTATCATCTTCACAAACAAAAGAAAATTAAGAGATAGAGAGAGAGACTCTCGGCCATGGCTGGCCGAGAGTGAAGCTTGGTGATTTGGATCAAATTAGATTTTTCTTCAAGTGTTTCAACTCCTTGGAAGGTGTATAATAACGTGGGATTGGTCCTAGATAACAAGAACAAGTATTAAATTCAAGGCACAAATTCTAGCCAAGTTGAAAAGTCCAAGTGTAAAAGGTAAGGTTTAATCTTCTTTTACATGTGTTGTGGATGGTTTGAACGTGTTGTAGTATGTGGAAATGAATGAAAATCATGGAATTATGTATGTTGGTGTTGAGGCCGTATAGGGGCTATTTGTACATGAAATGGTGAATTAATTTTACTTGGTATTTTGATTGCTGTTGTTATGGATTGTATGGTGAAAATGAAGGTTTAATGATTCAAGTTGGAGTTGTAATTGTTTGTGGGGATGTTGTAGAAGCTAATATGATGTGAATATAGTTTCTTGCATCTATATAAATGATGTTGCTAAACGTGTGGTTGTTGGTATGATTTGTGAAATTGGAAGAAAAGAATGTGTTGTTGTTGTTCTTGTTGAGTTGGGAAGATTGCGGGTTGCATTGTATGTTGGTTGGGCTGTTTTGAATATTGTGCGGGTTGTCCGAAGTGTTCTCGAGTCTTGTTTGAATGGTCTCGGGTTAGCACTTGAACGCATGATCATTGGTGTTGGCTTGATTGTATGTGGTTGACTGAATATAAAGGAAATGTCGTCAAATTATTTAGAAAGGAGTTACTAACGTTAGAATGCGTTCAAATTCCCTCGTAGCCTAATCGTAGTTCTTGACATCTTAATATAGGTTAAAGTACTATTGGGCAGCGTATACGGGTTGTGTTGTGTATAAACGCTAAAGGTATGTAAAGCCTATCCCTTCTTTCTTTTGGCATGTCTTAGATGTAAGTAAGATACGATATGAGCTTTGGGGTAACTCTATTCATAAGTTCCGAGCATGTTTATGATTCTTATTCACTTCTTGATATTAGGATTCTTAATATAGTCGAGCTATTGTCCTCGAGTCTTTTGTATGATGGGATCGTAAATGATGCATAAGGGTTCCTATTCTTAAAGGATTCTATAATGCATAATGTCCATAACTGTTATAAACTGACTCGGATTAACTTAATACTTGTCTATTATCCCTGAGGCCTTATTTTGATATAGTTCATAATGATATTCAAAAGTGCCGAACATGACTATCGTCCCGATACTCGAGCATTGATTAGTCTACTTATCTATTGAGTCTCAAAAGATGATTTATATGCATATGATTACTCACTACTGTCTTTTGTACATTATGTTATTACATCTTTCACCGAGTCCCTCACTGGGGCCGTAGGATAAATATATATATATATATATATATATATATATATATATATATATATATATATGTTATGGTGTTATCTTGTGTTATGGAGTTATCTTTGTGATACGGAGTTATCTTTGTGATACGGAGTTATCTTTGTGATACGGAGTTATCTGATACGGATTTATCTTGAGTTCTTTGTGTTATGGCGCCAAAGACGGGGTGGCGACCATGTTCACCGAGTCCTATAATGGGCCGGATATATATATGATATTGACATGTATGATTTGTGTTTCAAAAGCAAGCATTTTGGTATTCGGGTATTGTACTCGCTTGTTTTCTACGTACTTCTTATTTTGGCTATAATCACGATTCTTGTATTTCATGCTTTATATACTCGGTACATATTTCGTGCTAGACCCTTTTCTTCGAAATGGCTGCGTTTCATGCCCGCAGGTACAGATGCTCGCTTTGGTAACTTTTAGCTTAGGATTTCTACTCAGCCGTCTTGGAGTACTCCGTTGTTCCGGAGTCTAGACTTTGGCACAGATCTTTCGAGATATGTATATGTGTATTCAGGGGTACGGCGGGGCCCTGTCCCATCATATGTCACGGTTGATACTCTTAGAGGTCTGTAGACATATGCGTGGGTTGTATATAGATTCTTGTTCGATTCTGTCCGTGTGATTTATGTTTTGGGAAGTTCCCATTCGTAGTGGCGGCCTTGTCGGCTTGCGTATATATATATATATATATATATATATATATATATATATATATATATATATATGTTTTGGTGCAGCCTTGTCGGCTTGCGTATATATATATAGTTGGGGCATTCCCACATGTTATGATAGCCTTGCCGGCTTATGTGTGATATAATTATCTATCGAAAGTTGTAACTCCTCAGGAGACAAGTCACTATGATATGTTTATATATGTGACAGTTTTGAGATGACGTCCTGCCTTTATATATATATACAAGTTCTTTATTATGCTAGTTGTGAACGATTATAGTTAATAGGCGTATACGAGTGTCCAGCTCGTGCACTAGTCACGGCCTACGGGGTTGGGTCGTGACAAAAGTGATATCAGAGCAGTTCATCCTTAGAGTGTCTACAGACCGTGTCGGGTAGAGTCTCGTTTATCGGTGTGTTATGCACCACATCTATAAACAGGAGGCTACAGGACATTTAGGATGTTAGCTTTCTTTCATATCTAAGATCGTGCGATAGAGCTACGCCATAGGAAATGAGATTCCTTATACTAACCTTTGATTTCGGCGAGAAGAATGGCATCGACGAAAGAAACGTGACTAGCGATATTGGAAGTTACAAAGCACGCAGGTAAGCAAAGGTACGAAAGATGTATGTCGGGTAAAGTATTGAAGTACGATTGAAATGTAAAGTTAAAGATTAAAAGAGAAAGTAAACAAGAAAGTGTAACAGGTGCGGTTGAGTTGGACATACGAGGTAAGTTCATCATTTTCATACTGTTGTTGATATTGGGAGCCCTGTGTGGCTGTGATATGATATATATATATATATATATATATATATATATATATATATATATATATATATATATATATATATATATATATATATATATATATATAGGCATTGTTGGTATTTCCTGTGCGTGGTTTCGAGATAGTAAGAAATACGAGAGGAAACTTTGCCAAAATTTTCCTAGAAATAAAAAGAGAATGAGATATAGGTTTGTAATATGACTTGAAAGGTCGTGTACCAATAGTAATGATAGGATTTGACTAAGTTGCGAGTACGGTGACCTCGAGAAAGAAGTTAATTGCTTTGAATTGATGGTAATAGTAATTAGGAGGTCGATATCGATATGGTAAAAAGAATTTGGAAAGGGCTTGTAATCCTAAGAGATGATTTAGAAAAGGCCGGCAAACCATCTTGATAGGAGTTGATATTAAGGTACCGACCGAATTGATAAGCGAGGATAAATTACGACGAGTTTATAGTTAAAAGAAGTAATAGTATGATTGAGACAAGAGTACGAGAGGAAAAGAATTGTGACGGATATGAATGTATTGATAGGACAGTGAGATATTAATGGATTGACTAAAGGGTGAAAGATCAAGTACGCTTACTCCACCGAGTGTAATCAACCCATAGTAAGAATCGTGAATAAGGTTAAGAAGTGTTACACTATAGGATTGATTACGACAGATATAATGTGATTATAATGAGGATTGTCGTGAAAATGAGTAAAGCCTAGTGAGGAAAAGTGATTAAGAGATATGATGTGATCTATGTGACTAAAGTATAAAAGTGAGCTATAGAAGGAATAAGAAAGACTTATCAAGTTCTATAGGAAAGTTGGAATAAAGGTTGTATGATAACGGAAATGATAGCGAGTACAAGAAAAGAAAGAGGAATTGAGAGAAGGAAAGAAGAAGAAAGCGAGATAACAGTGTAGTAATAGGTTACGACGTGTATAGCTGAGGACACGAGTACTATAAGTGACGGAACTGTGGAAGACCAAGTTATAGAAAGGTGAGTAACGAGGTGGAATGAGTGCTAGAAAATGATTGGTATGATAAGAATAAACATGGATGAACAGAATACGTTTGAAAATGAGAAAGGGGTTATGCAGAAGCGATGCTTTCCGAATGATACAAAGGTAGCATAAGATTCCTTGCGCGCAGAATAAAAGATAGACATAGACGGGAGAAATGATAAGGGAATTCTACAAGAAGCACCCAAGATAGACGTAATTAATTGAGTACGAGCATAGAACGAAAGGGAAGTATATAGTTATGAACTTAAAGGTATAGTACAACGACAAGGTTATAAAATAAGATTATCATTAAGATGAATTTGATGTGATTTTGAGTAAGTTAGAAGTCAGTACCGAGCACACAACAAGGGTAAAAAGGGCATAAGGCATAAAGGGGTACTGCGTGCACACGACTTCACCTCGAAAACAGTGGAATCCTTAAGGGACAAAGACGGTAGGCTCGAGGAACAAATGGTGTATTATAAATTCATCAAAGGAAACAGATGATATAGGTTGGGATAAAGATAATATTTCAAGAGAACTTTGGACACTTATCGTCGGAATATAAATGCTGCCTAGTTGAGATTGGAACGACTACAAGTACTAATTAACTATTGACTGGAGTGAGTGGAATGTGGCCTTGGATGAGTTGCTATATTGGTCGCATTACTCGAGTACAGATTATCAGATAAGATTTTGCACTATATATAGAAAGGCTCTCGTCGCTTTGTGATTTCGTTAAGGTTTCGTACGTGGATAATCAAAGTTATAGATCATAGGGGAAAAGACATGGATATGGTACAGTAAACCAAGTGAATTGGAAAAAAGGACCGGATGAATTTGAGATTGGAAATAGGGACATAGAACAGAACATAAACGGATAATGGTATAAGTACACCCTTAAGGGGGGAAGCGGGTGCGAGAAATGCAAGTGTAAGATGGAGACAATCGACACTGCAATATAGTTGATATGGATGCTTGATCTTCAGGTAAGATCCCTTGAATGAAACAAAGTTAGTAAGATCGAAGGCCGGTAAATAAAGGGACGAAGTCGAATGGTAATTGAGGATGTGTTTGAAAATTTTGTAAAGGTCTTGAATGATATGACATTAAAAGTGGGTGCTTTTAAAAAAGAAAGAATACGACAAGAGAATGGTACGAGTAACTTAAGAGATATTATGAAAGGATAGCAATGTTATGCTTTGTTGCAATAGAGTTATTCGCTAATGATATTGCGACTTGTAAGTAATAAAGGAGAGGGAATAGAAAATCTCCTATAGTAGGAAGCGAGAAGATCAAAAGGTGAATAAAGAAGGGAAAGGAGTATGACAAGATAAGTTACGAGCGAGTTTTAGTACGGATGAGATATGTAAAGCAAAATGAACCAGGAGATGGAAAGATTATGTCTAAGATTGAATATACCTCATACAAATTGTACAAGAATAGTTATGCAACCTATGAATATTAGTATGTCAAGCGTAAGACCAAGTGAATGAATACTTGATAAGAGGAATAAGGATTCAATAATAACAATGCAGTTGTGATATTTTGGGTACATTACAGAAAGATGTAAAGATGGTTTAAGCCAAATTACCGAGATAGAATTAGTACTGAGGGCAAATAGGACATGGCCATGGTTGAACCAAAGATTTATCCCGATACCGATTGTAAGAAAGTGAGGTAAGAGAGGAGAAGGCAAGGTAAAACATAAAGACTAATGTGAGACGATCATGACAAGTAAAGAGGGCAATAGAAGAGTTTGAATTAAAGACAAAGAAATGACACGAGATAATGTGCCTAATGTTACAAGTGTTAAATAAAAAATATGAGACGATCGGGACAAAATTATACCGATGACGATGATAGTTAATATGTCAAATCAAAAATATAGATGGAACGGCTATGTAAAGTATGTAAAGTTATTATATGAGGGAACTTCATCGCTACTTGACAACTAACTCTAAGGATAGAGATTAAGAGCTAAAGAGTAGAGTGACAGCTAAAGTCTTTTAAAGAAGTCAAGAAGTAATGTATGGAGTTAAAGATTTCAGAATATGGACTTCATTACAGACTTACTTTGCACTCCACGAAAGTACGACTCTATGTGGATTATTGTGGATAGGCTAACAAATCAACCCATTTTCTCCAGTCAGGACTACTTATTCAGCTAAAGACTATGCAAAGTTATACATCAAGGAGATAGTGAGACTTCATGAGGTCCCCACATCTATTATACCAGACGGAGGAGCTCAGTTTACAGCTAACTTCTGGAGATAATTCCAGAAGAGATTGGGAACACAGGTGAGTCTTGGCATAGCATTCCACCCCCAGACTGATAGACAGGTTAAGTGTACTATTCGGAGACTAGAAGATATGTTACGTGCCTATATGATTGACTTCAGGGGTAGCTGGGATGATCAGTTGCCACTTATTGAGTTGCCCATAATAATAATAGCTACCATTCTAGTATTCGGGAAACACCGAATGAGGCCTTGTATGGCAGAAAGTGTAGGTCACCTATTGGTTAGTTGATGTTGGTGAGACTAAGTTAATCAGCCCAGATATGATTCAGCAAGCCATTGATAAGGTAAAACTTATTCGGGAAAGGTTATTAGCAGCTCAGAGTCGACAAAAGTCATATGCAGATAATCGACGTCGACACTTAGAGTTCCAGATTGGCGATTGGGTATTCTTGAAGGTGTCACCTATGAAGGGTGTAATGAGGTTCGGCAAGAGAGGGAAACTTAGCCGAGATATATTGGGCCTTATCGATTGTTCGTAAGGTAGGCAAGGTTGCCTATGAATTAGACCTACCCTCTGATCTGGAAGCAGTACACCCAGTGTTTCATGTGTCTATGCTTCGCAAGTGCATTGGTGACCCTTCTAGGGTGTTCCCTGTGGATGATGTCCAGGTGACGGAAGAGCTATCGTATGAGGAGAATCCGGTAGCTATACTAGATCGTCAGGTGAGAAGGTTGCGTACTAAAGACGTGGCCTCCGTTAAGGTACTGTGGCGGAACAATAATAGGGAGGAGATGACTTGGGAAGCTGAAGAGGAGATGAAGAAGAAATATCCTCACTTGTTTCCTATGCCTACAGGTAATCTAAACTCTCAATTTGGTTATGTTGATTGATAAATAAGCTATGTGTTATAACAATAAAAGAGACTCCCCCGAAGTGTTTATAAGACCCTGTAAGACTAGTTTTACATTCGAGGATGAATGTTCTAAAGGGGGAAGGATGTTATATCCCGTATTTTTGTACACTGGGATATTTTAAGCTAATCGCGACAAGTCAAGGGCAAGACTATTTTGGGATAGGAGGTAGAGACTTTTAACTTTCGATTTTGTTTCAATGCACAAGTTGCTTATAAATTTTACTTGGTATGGAAATATTAGTGAAAATTAGGGATTAATTAACCATGATTAAATTGTTAAGTGGGGATTAGTGATTAATTATGATTAATTAGACCACAAAGTGGGCCCCACAACATATGGCCGAATGTGATTGGCTCTTGAAGGATAATGGGACACATGTCAAGGTTGGACATGTGTCACCATCATGTGTGGCATATATAAAGGGAAATTGATGACTAATGAATCATTTATCATCTTCACAAACAAAAGAAAATTAAGAGATAGAGAGAGAGACTCTCGGCCATGGCTGGCCGAGAGTGAAGCTTGGTGATTTGAATCAAATTTGATTTTTTTTTCAAGTGTTTCGACTCCTTGGAAGGTGTACAATAACGTGGAATTGATCTTAGGGCAACAAGAACAAGTATAAATTCAAGGCACAAGTTGGAACCAAGTTGAAAAGCCAAGTATCAAAGGTAAGGTTTAATCTCCTTTTGCATGTGTTGTGGATGGTTTGAACGTGTTGTAGTATGTAGAAATTCTGAATAGAAATCATGGAATTATGTATGTAGATGTTGAGGCCGTGTAGGGGTTGTTTGTGTAGGAAATGGTGAATTGATTTACTTGATGTTTTGATTGTTGTTGTTATGGATTGTATGGTGAGAATGAAGGTTTAATGATTCAAGTTGGAGTTGTAATTGTTTGTGGGCTGTTGTAGAAGCTAATATGATGTTAATATAGTTTCTTGCATTTGTGTGAATGATGTTGTTAACGTGTGGTTGTTGGTATAGTTCATGAATTTGGAAGGAAAGAATGTGTTGTTGTTGTTTTTGTTGAGTTTGGAAGATTGCGGGTTGTATTGTATGTTGGTTGGGCTGTTTGGAATATTGTGCAGGTTGTCCGAAGTGTTCTCGAGTCTTGTTTGAATGGCCTCGGGTTAGCACTTAAACGTTTGATCATTGATGTTGGCTTGATTGTATGTGGTTGGTTTGAATGTAAAGGAAATGTCGTCAAATTATTTAGAAAGGAGTTACTAACGTTAGAATGCGTTTCAAATTCCCTCGTAGCCTAATCGTAGTTCTTGACATCTTAATATAGGTTAAAGTACTATTGGGCAGCGTATACGGGTTGTGTTGCATATAAACGCTAAAGGTATGTAAAGCCTATCCCTTCTTTCTTTTGGCATGTCTTAGATGTAAGTAAGATACGATATGAGCTTTGGGGTAACTCTATTCATAAGTTCCGAGCATGTTTATGATTCTTATTCACTTCTTGATATTAGGATTCTTAATATTGAGCTATTATCCTCGAGTCTTTTGTATGATGGGATCGTAAATGATGCTTAAGGGTTCCTATTCTTAAAGGATTCTATAATGCATAATGTCCATAACTTTTATAAACTGACTCGGATTAACTTAATACATGTCTATTATCCCTGAGGCCTTATTTTGATATAGTTCATAATGATATTCAAAGAGTACTGAACATGACTATCGTCCTGATACTCGAGCGTTGATTAGTCTACTTATCTATTGAGTCTCAAAAGATGATTTATATGCATATGATTACTCACTACTCGTTTGTGCATTACATTATTACATCTTTCACCGAGTCCCTCACTAGAGGGCCGGTACGTATATATATATATATATATATATGTATATATATATATATATATATATATATATATATATGTTATGGTGTTATCTTGTGTTATGGAGTTATCTTTGTGATACGGAGTTATCTTTAATACGGAGTTATGCTGTGTTCGGAGTATCTTGTGTTATGGCGCCAAAGACGAGGTGGCAACCATGTTCACCGAGTCCTATAATGGGCCGGATATGATAGATGATATTGACATGTATGATTTGTGTTTCAAAAGCAAGCATTTTGGTATTCTGGTTATTGTACTCATTTGTTTTCTGTACTTCTTGTTTTGGCTATAATCCTGTTTACTGTATTTCATGCTTTATATACTCAGTACATATTTCGTACTAACCCCCTTTCTTCGGGGGGCTGCGTTTCATGCCCGCAGGTACAGATGCTCGCTTTGGTAACTTTCAGCTTAGGATTTCTACTCAGCCGTCTTGGAGTGCTCCGTTGTTCCGGAGTCTAGACTTTGGCACAGATCTTCCGAGATATGTATATGTGTATTCAGGGGTACGGCGGGGCCCTGTCCCGTCATATGTCACGGTTGATACTCTTAGAGGTCTGTAGACATATGCGTGGGTTGTATACGATTACTGTTCAGTTCTGTCCGTGTGATTTATGTTTTGGGACGTACCTATTCGTAGTGGCAGCCTTGTCGGCTTGCGTATATATATATATATTTGGGATCAAATATGTAGTGGCGAGCCTTGTCGGCTTGCGTATGTATATAGTTGGGGCGTTCCCATATGTTATAATAGCCTTATAAATGTGTGATATAATTATCTATCGAAAGTTGTAACTCCTCAGGAGACAGGTCGCTATGATATGTTTATATATGTGACAGTTTTGAGACGACGTCCTGCCTTTATATATATATACAAGTTCTTTATTGTGCTAGTTGTGAACGATTATAGTTAACAGGTGTATACGAGTGTCCAGCTCGGGCACTAGTCACAGCCTACGGGATTGGGTCGTGACACTTTCTCTCTGACCCTAACCTGATGATAACCTAATCTCAAGTCTATCTTTGAAAAGCATCTGACACCCTACAATGCGATCAAATAAGTCATCAATCCTCGGGAGCGGATACTAGTTCATTATCGTCACCTTATTCAGCTATTTGTAATCTATACACATCCAGACGAGCCATCTTTCTTTCTTACAAATAACACCGGTGCTCCCTACGGTGACATACTAGGCTTAATAAAGCCTTTCTCGAGCAAATCGTTCAACTGTTCTTTTAATTCCTTTAACTCGGCAGGGGCCATCCTATAAGGAACAATAAATATTGGCTGAGTATCTAGTAGCACATCGATAGCAAAGTCAATCTCCCGCTCTGGTGGAATGCCTGGAAGTTCATCTGCAAAAACATGCGGAATTTATTAACCACTGGAACAGACTGAAGGGTTGGTGGTTTTGCTTCTGCATTCTGGACTCGAACGATGTCATAAATACAACCCTTTGCAATCATCTTCCTTGCCTTGAGATAGGAAATAAACCTACCTCTCGGCGAAGCTGTATTACCTTTCTATTCTAGAACCGACTCTTCTGAAAACTGGAACCGAACTATCTTTGTTCTGCAATCAAAGTTGGCATAACAAGAAGCCAACCATTCCATACCCATAATAACATCAAAGTCTACCATATCCAATTCAATCAAATATACTACGGTATGATGGTTATAGACTATGACTACACAATTCCTGTATAGTCGTTTAGCTATCATCGGGTCTCCAACAGGTGTAGACACCTCAAAAGGCCTCATCTTCTCAAGGTTCCATCCCAAACTTACTAGCAATAAAAGGAGTGACGTATGATAAAGTACAGCCGGGATCTATCAATGCATACACGTCGTGGGAGGAGATTGATACTATACCTGTAACAACATCAAGTGACGACTCTAGGTCCTGTCAACCAACCAATGCATAGACACGGTTCTGAGGACCGCTCGAGTTGGACGCTCCACCTTTGCCTTTACCACGGTCGGCTGATGTCTGAGAACCCTGCCCAGAAGGGCGTACTGATGCGAAGAACCAGCTGCAGATCCTGTTGACTGAACTACACGTCCACCAACTATCGACAGACAATCTCGCATAATGTGGCCTGGATGACTGTAAGTATAACACACATACGAACCCAACAAACGACATGTAAAGCCCATGCCGACTTACCACACCGAGCGCGTCGTGGTAGAGATGGACCATTCGGTAGGAATCACCATAGGAGCGGGAACAAAAGCCACGGAACTCGGCCTAACTCAAAATAAGTGGGTCGATCAAATCTCGATCTTGGAAATTATGAAGGTGCGCCCGCCGCTGAATAGGTAGGACGCCTAAGAAACTGCAGCCTATGACCACCCCGGTACTCGCCAAAAGAACCAGAAGATCTAGCCCTCTTACTCTGGCCCCTATCACGCTCTCGATCAGCTCGCTGCTGCTGCTTCCACTCCTCTAAGCCCTAAGCATATGCCTGAATATGAGAAATATCCATACCTTCCTGAAGTGAGGCCGTCATGCAATCATTAACCAAATGCAGCCCAAGTCCAATCATAAACCGGTGTACCCGATCCTTCATCTCAGCTACTATCGTGGGAGCATACCTGGCTAGTGAGTTAAAGCGAAGACTATACTCTCGAACACTCATATTCCGCTGGCGTAGATTCTAAAATCTATCAACTCGAGCTCGTCTGGTCTCCGCTGGCAAGTAGTGTCGAAAAAAGCCTCTGTGAACTCCTGCCATGGCCATGCTGGAGGTGCATTAGTAACCCTGGAAAACTCCTAAGTCTCATACCACTGAATGACAACATCCCTCAAATGGTAGGAAGCCAACTATACTAACTCAGTGTCAGAAGCATGCATCACCCTTAATGTCCTCTACATCCGATCAATAAAATTATGCGAGTCCTGATCCGATTTTGATCATGTAAATACTGGAGGGTCCAAATTGATAAAGTCTCGAACCCTGGTACTAACATTCCAATCAGCATAACCGGTACCCATGCCTTGACGTTGGGCTTGAGCGGCCACTAACTGAGTCAATAACCGAATAGCATCCCACATCTCCTGGCCGAGTGTATCATGTGGAGGAACTGGGGGTGTTATAGCTGCAGCCCCTCTGTACCCATCTGGAATGGAAGGGTTTTGAGAAGATCGAGATAGAGCCTCACTTTGGGACTCACCCTGGCCCACATATACTGGTGCCACCCGACTGGTACCCTCATCTGTCATAGCCTTGCCTCTCTGTCCAGCTAAATCTCTCCTCGTCACAGGCATCGCTAAAATCAGAACACGTTATTAGAAAAGGCAACCTTCCTGAATGTCGTGCGCGACCTCCTGTTTATAAGTGGGGTGCACAACACACCATAAACAACAATGCGCGCTAGACACGGCATACAGACAACCCTAGGACAGAACTTCTCTAATACGAAGTTTGTCATGACCCAAATCGGAGGGCCATGACGGGCACCCGAGCCCTACCTGACGAGCACCACTAGTCATGCTTTCATATCATAATCGTGAACAAGGGTGGACCACGATGGTCATCATATGGCAATCTGCTAGATTATAATAGAACTATACTGAAAAGGAACAAGCCCAAAGGACATACATATATAACTATGCTGGACAAAACTGTACAAGCCAACAAGTCCATCATAGACAACTATACAACAAAATATATGCCGAGGGGGGCCATATAACGTATAAATGTAACATAACTGAGTATGTAAGTCATGAAAGTAACATAAAGAAGACATGAAAGTATGTGGGACAAAAGGAATGCAACCTGTACATCTGAAATGCCTCTAAGGGCTAATTACATGCATAAGTATTGTATATATGTCAAGCCTCTGTGCCCATCGCATCATATCGGCCTCTGTGGGCATAATCACCGTCATAGCGGCCTCTGTGGGCAAAATCATCATCATATGACCAACTGATAAGGTGGTAGTGCGTACATAATGTCGTCACCTTCCCCATAACCCATATAGATATAAGATAAGTATACGTTTATGCAACGCCTGCGGGGTCATATTATGTATATGTATGTATATAATGTAATGCGTGAAATGATAAGAGTGCATCTACGAATCTGTCGGAGTGACGTAAGGTTATTACATCTCCGAACATCATTATGAAATAGCATTTTCATCATCATACGACTCTATGAAGCATACTGAATTTGAAGAAGGACTTACTATGAACAATATCATTGGATCATGAATTAACATAGGACATTTCTAGCTGCTAGGAATGGAATCATTATGGGTAGCGTTACATTTATGTTTCATTCATGAGGATCATGCTAAAAGAAAGAAAGTTAGCCTTGACATACCTCACCATGAATTTGTCGGACCAGTCCTCCAATCTCCTTAGTCACTACAGCACACCTAACAGCCAACACAACAACAACCTAATATAAGTGTCTTTAATTTCACGTCACTACTCACACCAAGATTTACATCAAAACATCCCAATATACGCTTTGTATACGACACTTATTCACTTTCTTCTTCCAATTATTCCAAGTACAACCTCCTTAATACAATCTCAACACCAACTACTATCCTTACAACAATATTCTCGCTCAATGAGGCATATCATGTGGAGTTCTTATCCGAGTTCTAATAGTGGGCGAGTCGTTGCCGATCGGTGAGGCATATCATTTGGAGTTCTTATCCGAGTTCTAACAGTGGGGAGTCGTTGCAGATCAATGAGTCATATCATTTGCAGTTCTTATCCGAGTTCTAATAGTGGGCGAGTCGTTGCCGATCGGTGAGGCATATCATTTGGAGTTGTCATGGTGAGCTGCTATCTGTTCCACAGCACTGGACTCTATTTCTATCTTACTCTTCTGTCTTTATCTTTCAGACATTATTTGTAGTGTTCTTCCAGATTTAGTAGCTCTTGTAGTTATGACTTCCAAGTCTTGGGGAGATGTATGACTTAGAATTTCCTTATATTATGAGTTATGAGACTTGTTAGTGACTTATGGGTTGTTTCCTTTAAATTCTTCTTTTAATTAATATTTTTTACTTGGGTTTGCCTATGGGTTAGGATTGGTGCCGTCACAACCATTCAGTATTTTGGATCGTGACACACATTCACTTCAAACGCACCATGAAGCTTCAAGCTTCGTTAATGGCTTTCATGGAGTCCTCAACTTAATTTAAAAAAGGGGGGGTTGGGAGGTTATAAGTGCAATTTGCGTGGGTTAAAAACTTCTGCTATTTGTTAGAGATCTGATTGTGAACTCAAATCTGAAGTGCGAGACATTTTGGAGTTGATTCGAAGTCATTTTTTTCGGAACCTTCGAACGGAGAAACAAAGAAGACGACCTGGGCGTCTCCATGAATGTCTCATAATTCTCGATCGATGCAAAAATTTGATTTCTTCGATGTTCTTCACTGTTCACGATAGAATTTACTAAATCTAAAAGCGTTGAAGCTTTGTGCTTGTTTGATTGAAGTTTTTGTGAGTGAATCTAACTTTGGGATTTTGATTTGAGGTCGAAAAAAATCAATACCTCCATTTTTGAAACTTGAAGCATTTGGGTTACTCTAGATCCATTGGGTATTACAAATATTGTTGTGCTAAAGCGGATGTTTCTAACCCCTGCAAATTACACTTGTAACCTCCGTGAATTGCCCGTCCTTTTTTATTAAGTTGAGAACTCCATAGAAGCCATTAACGAAGCTTGAAGCTTCACATTCGAAGAAGATGATTTTTAATGAGTTTTGGGCCATTAACGAAGCTTGAAGCTTCAAGTTGGAAGAAGCTTCATGTGTGTGTTGTGTAGTGAATGTGCCGGCGGTGTTTTGGAGAGAAAAAAAAAAGAATAAAGAAGAAGAGGAAGTAGAGCAAAAATGTCCGGAAATGATTTTCCCTGGGAGATTTTATGTTTTTGGGGTGTTAGGGTTTGGGTGGGATAAATCAAAAAATCGGGTGGGTGAATTTATTTAATTGGGTCAGAGTTTAAAACTGGAACAGTAATACAATGTCTCATGGATTTTTTTTTTTTTAATTCAGTGTTGACCGCAAGCCAAAAGGCATAAGTCAGCCAAATATGTAACCAAAGGAGTATTTTTAACAAAATAGGTGGGTGAAGGATATATTTAGACCTTTTCTTTTCAATAGTTTAGGGGCATTTTTGGCCTTTTTCCGTAAATAATAATTAATGCATGAGTCCTATTTAATGTCAAACAGAAACTTTCATTTCATCGCCCGTTGTTTTTTTATAAAATTGAACTAGAACGCGTCAATGTTTGGGACCAATCTTTTATCAAATTAAAGTCGTCTTTTATTACATAATAAGACCGATTATGATATCATTAACACATGGTGAATGATAATTTTGGTTATGCACGTGCATGTAAATTTGTACTTTCATAATATCAGTGCATCTAAATATGTAGTATCAAATATTAATTGCGTTTTGATACTAAAATAAAATTCCAAGGGAGGTAATTTTCAATCATTTATCTTCTTTCTTTTCAAGTATGAATTTGAAGTCTTGGGTTCTTGCATTTTGTTTGGTCAAAGGTTGGGGGATCATTATACATTGACCTCTCATTGCTCTAAAAGTTTCTCATCGTGTATTTTCATGCTTTGTGAGAGCCGCTTAGGGTGTGTTTGGTAATGATGGAAAATGTTTTATATTTTCTTATTTTTCCTTGTTTGGTTGCTCTAAGTATCTTGAAAAATGTTTTCCTAAAGAAAAATGTTCTCCTTAAAATAGAATAAAATATTTTCCTTAAAAAATTGAGGGTAAACATTTTTCAGTTCAATAAAAATGAGCAAACACATCCCCAACCCCTATACTATCCTTCCACTCCCCACCTGCCTAACCCCACCTACCCCCACCCCCACCCCCACTGCCACCTACCCCCATTACCCCTAACCGCCTAGCCCCCCCTATCCCCACCACCCACCCTCAGAAGCACCTCGTCTTCACCCCTACCTGAAAGAAGCGTATAAGGTGTCGTATACGAAGCGTATATTGGACTGTCTTGGTGTATATTCTTAGTTATGGATGGTTTGAGTTCATAAGGTGTTAAAAGAGATTGTAGCTGTTTTTGTTGATTGTTGGTTGAGTTGTAGTTGTTAAAAGATAGGGTAATTGCTGGCCAATTCATTTTAAGAATCGAATTATCAATTGATATACACGATATACTAGTGTCGGCTGAGTTCGTATATGCACTTGTTTATTATAGGATTGGCGTACTAGCTGCGACGAGTTCATTGTTGGATTGTATTGACGACTTGAGGTATGTAATGGCTGTCCTCTCCTTCCTTGGCATGATTTCCATAAGTAGCAAAGGCTTAAAGAGTCTTATGATTAGAAGCTTGTCGAATAAAGCTTAACTTAGTGATATATATCTTCGGAGGGTTGTGTTATACTTTCCGAGGGTTTCTTATTCCCTCCTTGTGTTCTTGATATTAGTAGAGAATGAGAGACATATTGAGAGACACATCAGAGCCTTATATCTTTTCAGCATATACGTGATATACAACATGATATACATATATTTTCTTTAGCCTGACCACTTGGTCAGTGAGACATTATTGCCTGGCCGCTTGGTCATTTAGACATTATTGCCTGAGCGCTTCGTCAGTGACACATTATTGCCTGGTGGATGGGTCAGTGAGACATTATTGCCTGACCTTACGATCAGTGAGATTTTACAGTTGCCTGACCACTTGGTCAGTGAGAGATACATTACTATTATATTGCATTTGATATGAAACAGGTCAGATGAGTTATTCCAGGGCATTCCTTGACCTCCAGATTATTATGTTTTCAATTAAGTTTCAGTTTCAGTTATTCTATTGCCTTACATACTCAGTACATTATTTCGTACTAACGTCCCTTTTTGCCGGGGGCACTACATTCATGCCTGCAGGTGTTGATAGATAGATAAATCGACCTCCCCAGTAGGCGGGACCAGATATCAGCTGATTGGTAAGCTCTACTTATCCGGAGTTACCAGGTATAGTTGAAGTCTTTCTTTTGTGTATATAGATATGATGGGTAAGTCGGGGCCTGTTCCGGCCATGATACAGTTATTTACTCTTTAGAGGCTTGTAGACGAGTTATGTATATAGTACGTTAGTGTCGTGTCCTTGCCGGCCCTTGTACTTGTCCATTTTGATATTGTTTGTTAATGGCGGCCTCGTCGGCCTGCATAGTTATATATATATATATATATATATATATATATATATATATATATAGATATATAGTTGTGTGAGCCCCTTTCAGACATGCTAGCTAGTTTTTCAGATATTCAGAATGCGGCCTAGTTGGTATTGTCTTCTGCAGGTAGGCCTTGTCGGCCTAAGTTGAGGGTTACCCCACCAGAGTTACAGGCTCAGAGTGGTTCGCTCGGGCCGAGTGTGGCATCGGGTGCCGCCACCCACCCCGCCCTACCCTTCCACCGCCTACCCCACCTACCTACCCCTACCCCACCCCACCTCGCTATACCCCACCTACCCCAACCCCCATGCCTACCTGCCCCCGTGCCTACCTAACCTTCCCACCCCACCTAACCCTACCATCAAAAGTTGCACCCAAATGACATGGTGTTTTGCTTTGAATATACACAAATGCTCTTCAAATGACATTTTCCAACTTGTGTATCAAGCAAAGAAAAATGGGTAGAAAAATTACTTATTTTCTGAATAAATATTTTCAATCATACCAAACACACCCTTAATTTGCTTCAATATATATATGCGATTACGAATTTAAGTTGTACTGTCTCCAACCTAATAAACAGAACGCTTTGCGGTCACAAATAATATGAGAAAAATAGCTATTACCATGAACAATTACATCCCCCTTTTCCCAAAAAAATTTAAAAAAAAAAAATCAAATAATGGACCCCACGTCGACCAACTACGAAATATCAGAAAAATAAAGGTAGACCACCAAATGTCAAGTTACTTTTAGACGGTGGAAAAAAATACGTCCTTTTCTAGAACTTTAAGCATTTTACCTATATTATGGTGCATTTAATTTAAATTTCTAATATTGCCACAGATTTTTTATTAGAATATTGGAGTAGCTAGTACACAATGTCACATTGACATGGCTGTGATGCATGTGTTCAATTACAGCCTGCGTAGATCCACAAGATCCGATTACCCGAATCCATGTGAGTCTTCCCTAATTCATGGGCTCCCCAAATATTAGAACGTTTGCGTTAGGTGTAAGTTTGTAACACTTAATAAAACGTTTTCTGTTTTATCAAACTTATAAGTTAGCACATAAAAAATGTAAAGAATTTTAATTACAAGTGAGAACAATTTTTATTGTTGTCTAATTTAACAACCTAGCAACCCTCACCGAAAAAAGAGAGGAAAAAATTAAATACATTATACAATAATTGGCTTATAGATGGTTAATGTTTCTTTGAATTGCTGGTATGTATTGTGATTTAGATCTAAATACTTGTTCTACATGTTCTGTCCATTGAAAGTCAATATGATATTACTCCATCTAATTCGCCTCGACAGTAGTTTGATTTGATGCAATGTAAATTTGACTTATTTAATGTATCAATGTAATTTGAAGAAAATGTTAACGAAATAATAAAAAAAAAAGTTAGCTTGATAAATAAAACAAATTAACGTTTAAAGTTTGAGTGTTTTCATGAGTTTTTTTCTTAAAAATGATGAAAGTTAGAACAGAATTATATCAAATATTTAGGACGTCACAAACCGAAAGAATCACATATAAATTGAGGTGAAGTGAATACAGTTTCTCTTTCGTGTTAAGAAAATGTATCCTTGGAAATAAAATTTAGTTAGAACATGACTAGCAACCTTCATAAAATTATAATTGCAACTCGTTAATAATATATAAATGCATGTCGCAAAATTTAGCTAGGAAAACCAAGAAAAATTCATCTAATATATACCCAGCAAAGATTACATATGTTGGTCAAACTGTAAATAAGTAATTTCTCGCATAATTGCTCAAGATTAATTAAAGAATAATATTACATAATCAAGTTATTATTTTTACAAAGCTAAACCTCTTACTTATTTTCTGAGCCTGTAATGCTCTTAATTGTTCAATTAAACCGTGTTATGACTTACGCAACTTACGTGTGTTTAGTTTAAACAGAGTATCAAAATATTTACGTAAACATGAGTTTCTATAACCTAAAAAGTAAAGGTCGCTTGATTTGGGATGAAAAGAAAAAAAGAAGTAAGCGAACGCTAATAGCCGTCCATCTAACCATTTAAACGAAAAACAGTTACCTATCCAATTTAAGATTAACCGCCACCCAACCGCTTAAAATCATAAACTAATAATATATGTGTAATCTATGTAGAGGTGTACAAAGAAAACCGACAAACCGCACCAAATCGATAATCCAAAACAAACCGAGAACAAAATCCGACAAGTGGTTTGGTTTGACGTGGTTTGATAATGATTAAAAAAAAAAAAAAAAAAAAACCGAGCATAATTGTTTGGTTTGATTTTAGCTTTAAAAAAGTCAAACCGAACCAAACCAACCCGATATTACATGTATTAAATTTTTGAGAATATTTTATACATAAAAATATTTATTTGTAATGTAATTATAAATATTTCTTAAATGTTTTCATAGTTATTGGCTTTTAGCATATTATTTCAATCTTGGACTTAGAATTTTGAATGTCAGTAAGTTTTATAGCCGATAGATGTTAGTAACTCAAATAAAGTCCAAACCAAAACCAACTCAACACTAATGCTAACAAAAGAAATTCAATTCTAACACTAGAAATGACAATAATGTTGGATATCTATTCTTTAGTCCTGCATAATTGGTTTAGAGAGTAAAAATATATAACCTTATTTTATTTTTTGCTTTGTCACGTAATTAATACTTATTAGCCGTACTTATTTTAGCATGACTTAGCATTTTTAGATTATGATCATTTTCTTTATGGCTTTATAAATAGCAATATTTATTTTAATCAATTTTATTATCTTTTTGTAGAACATTTTAATACAATGTCATCACCCATCTCACATTTCGCATTATTTTCGTAAGAAGCACCTTAATTATCTAGTTATATTTTACTAGGACTAAAGAAATATTTGAAGTAAAAGTCATATATGTTTTGTATGAAGACTTTTCCGGAAAAAAATCCGCAAACCCGAGAAAATCCAAAAGTCCAAAAAAATCGAGGTTGAAAAATTTGAAATTTTATTGATTTGATTTCTGTATTGTGGAAAATCCATAGGATACAGCTAGACGAATGCTATACTGACACATGTCGCTAAGGATGAATCAGATCTGTGTCAGCCTGAAACGTCCTCGGAGGTACTCACATTGCACCAGGGGTTATGTGAAGTTCCTTGTCCTGGAAGACATGAAACTGAAAGGGTTTTACAAAGGCCCACGGACTTACGTTACACCAATACTTTTAGTATTCCACGGAGCATTAATAAGCGTTATCATCACCTTTATTGCCCATCATTACCAGAACATTAATTTGTAATAATAGTAGGGGCACGATTCATGGAACGCGTACCCCTTAGGTCGAGTATAAATAGGGACTCTCATTCCACTGTAAAGGCATCTAAAATTATATACAAGAAATACTTCATTCTTATATTGTTGTTTGTTTCTTATTACTTTAAGTTCAATTTAGCAAGGTTACAACTGCAAGCTTGACCGATGACTCTACCTCAAAGCTTTTCTAAGGCCCAGGCTATTCGAACTCTTTGTTTTCAATTATATTTCATTTGCACTGATTTCTATTGCTAACTATATCATTATTTTGGTCAAACTGATCCACGTGTCCTTGACCATGTATTCAAATTCATCTGTACCGATTTACAGGTAAACAGTTTGGCGCCTACCGTGGGGTCTGGATAGTAGTGGTATAATTGTGACCCTATCTGCTACACTAACCTTTATGAATTCTATTTTCTTTAGCATCTGCTTTAGATATGTCAGAAATCGGCAACAATCAAACTATCGGAAACAACGCTAACAACGAGCAGACGGCCCGCGTATGGCCTTTCCGGATTCTCGCAGCCAGCTCATCCATTGATCCGTAATGTGGATGGAGTAGCCTTCGCCGGGTGGTCGACCCGCACCCACAGCATCAAATTCCCACCGAAAAAATTCCCGAGGAAGCGATGCAAATCATGAGAGCTCAACAACACGCAATGAGGGAAGAGATGAGGCAGATCATCACTGCACTTTCATCTAACCCGGGCGCAAGGACTAGAAGTCCTAGAGAAATACCCTTGGTGCCAGCAAATGGCAATAACGTGCTCGAGGGAGGCCAAACTGAGCCAAGAAACGGAGACGCGTCAGGAAACGAGTTTTCCCCAGAAGACCCTTTCCAGGTGCAACTCTTGCGGTTCATGACGGACATAACAAACAAGATGGATAAGACCACCAAAGAAGCTGAGAAGAACGCTAAGGAGTTCCATCAGCAGATAAACCAGATCCCGGAGGCCCTACTGCTCATTGAGGGTCCAGATGCGAAGAAGTACATCCAATTAGCATATAAACCCGAGGCCGCACCGGAGTTGATCCCGAAAAAATTGAAAATGCTGAACATACCAATGTATGATGGGATAACGGATCTGCAGGAGAACACAATGGCATATACTATGGCGGTCAAGGGAAACGATCTAAAGGAAACGAAAATAGAACCAGTCCTGATCAAGAAATTTGGCCAGACGTTGACTAAAGATGCCTTAACCTGGTATTCTCTTTTGCGTGAACACTTGATTGGCTCATTTGCCATGTTAACAGATATGTTTATAAAGGTGCATGAGGGGGGCCGAAAGGTGAAGACCAGGAAGACGGATATCTTTCGCATCTCGCAAGGAGAGTTGGAATTTCTTTGGGACTTCGTCACCCGATTTCAAAAGGAGCGAATGTTGTTGCCGCAAGAGCCCTGACGAATGGGCTGCCAAAGCTTTTACCAAAGGTTTGAATCCGCTAAGTTTAGATGCCTTACGCAAACTCAGGAAGAATGTCTTGAAATTCCAAGCCACAATATGGTAAGATGTGCATAATAGGTACGAGTCGAAGATCCGGGTGGAGGACAATTTATTGGAGAAATTCCTCGGAAGAAGGACAAGGGTGTTGGGCTAGACAAAAATTCATCAAAAACTCAATTTCAGCCTTACGCTCCTCCAAAAAAACCCAACGGTGGCCAAGGGTACCGTTTCTTGGAAAAACCAAACTCATATAGGAAGGGCGATCACAATAGGAATAATTGAGGCTTGCAGGACCGGGACAAGGCAATTCACTTAGCTCTTTGTCAAGGGATTCGGAGTACCTGAAACTCTCCGAATACAACTTCGGCATCGATGAGGTACAGATGGCGTCTGTGTTGAGGACTCATTCGCGGCTCGTCCTCTGTAACCCCTTCGATCTGATCCTAATTCTAGGGATCCAACCATATGGTGCAATTATGTCACACCCCCAACGAGGAGTATGACGGGCTCCGACTCATAGGTCGGGAACCACCTGACATAACGATTACCTTGAATACCCTATCCCATAACTTAGCCTACAGCTGCACGCAGAAAAGGCCCAACATAGAAATATCCGATAATCCCATATATATGTACATATGTGAATCGACAAGGTCGCTACAACATCATGAGTTGAATCATAAAGCCAGCAAGGCTAACAGGAAAGTGTCACAGACCAAAACAATGCCAACATGACCATTTACAATACTTACATACCCTACTATGTGTATGAGCCTCTAAGAGTGTAAATATGAACATATATTACACTAGCAGAAAAGTACCAAAGATAGCAAGTCCTATAGTGGCACTTTTGCTAACATCGTCGAAGCCGGAAGTCCTACCGCCGATGCTCTCCAATAACTCGGGCGAGGCAAAGACGAAACGCGCGTCCCGCGCAATGGGACGCGCACGAATAAAAGTACCGAGTATGTAAGGCCGGGAAACCACAACATAAGTGGACGGAAATATAAAGAGAGTGTGAGGTAACCCGTCATCTCGAGGAACGTACAATATATAATGCATGAATCTTAAAAATCATATGTAAGTAAGCACACACACACACACACACACACACATATATATATCATGCAAGTGTTAGTATTGCGGAACGTGCAACCTGATCCATAAATGTTAGTGCCAAGGAATGTACGGCCCGATCCATATATATCACATCTTAGTGCCGAGGAACGTACGGCCCGATCCATAAATATATTATATGTTAGTGTCGAGGAACGTACGGCCCGATCCATAAATATATCACATGTTAGTACCAAGGAACGTACGGCCCGATCCATAAATATCATATGTTACGTATACATAATGTAAATAGTATGCATAAAAGTCATACTGGTAAAGTACAACTTTATCTGAGTGATGTGAAGGTCGTAACCTCCGATTTATATTATGGAATTCAGGTTTTAATCCAAAGAAATAACTTAATGATGATAAGCATGATAATATACCAAGAATCAATCAAATAACTAAGACATTAAGATTTGAGCTACATGATACGGGAATGGGAGTGATTTTATTATGGAACGTTTATATTCATGCTCTAGTTGGATTCGTGCCAAGGAAAGAGAGAGAAACGAACACCTTACATACCTTATTCGGGCCACCACCAAGGAATCCTTTACCCCGATGCTCGTCCTTCACCCGAACCTATATATAATGAGAAATACATCTTTAATCATACTTTCCCATCAACTTATTCGTACTAGTTGTCGAAGACCACCAAGCCACAAAAATTTGGGCAAACATTTCCTATATTATCTACTCTCCAAATGCCAAAATAACTCCCAACAATACCAACAACATCAACAACAATACCATCAAGATTCTACAAGATAAATATGTATAATTTCATCCAAAACTTTCTTCAACTTCAATCCACAAGCCAACAATACCAACACCACAATCTATAACTCTTATTCTCGTAAATATTCCTAAATCAATATTAATAAAGAGAGATTCACACCTTACCTTTACTAGAATAGGAAGATCTTCAATATTTACTTTGAATCCAAGCCAACTCCAACGCAAAACAAAACTATAATCGCGGCTACACCTCATCCGGACCTCGATTAATATTCCGTCACTTGAAATTACTCAAAAACCCTCACTTTTATAGTGTATATAAGCTCTCATATGTTTGCTGAGCTTTCTAGAATATTTGGAGGAATTTATTATTTAAGAAACGGGGTTTTACCCCTTATATAGTGGATTAGAGTCCGCTGGCACCGACTCTAAAATCCTTCGTGCATTCGCATACTCGGGGTGCTCCGCCGTAGTAGGGCCGCGTTACCCCGAGCGCTGCTCGCGCCACCTGTTGGCGCATTTGCGCAGGGTTAAGCCCTGCACTGGCAGTCCATCTTAAAATGCTCATAATTCTCTACTCCAATGTCGGATCGACACGCGATTTATTGCGTTGGAATCTAGACTTCCCGAACTTCAATTTAGGCTTTTGTTTCACTCCAAAACTCCTCATATACTAAAAGATATCCTTCCCTCAAGTAGGGCCAAAATTACCCCTCACATTTTCTCCAACGTCCAACAAACTTAGTTTCCTTGATTCACTTGCCCTTTAATCCTTCCATAGCTTATTATATGAAAGTAAACCCTTACAATCATAAGATAAGTGCATATAATCTCATATAACTCCTGAAAGGTAGCTCGAATCTCAACATACAAAACTACAGTGTGTAACAGATTATCATGACGCGCACGGACATAAGACAACAGATTGCAGGCATCTCCGGGAGGAGGTAGTAGGACGGCTTAGCATAGCGCACCTGCATGAGTTCTGAAGTGAAAGGGCCAAGTATAATTATGAAAGAACTAGGCTGGCAGAAGGTAAGGTCGCTCTGGATACCCCTCCTCACATGATAATTATGATTTTTGGGGGCTCAATGATTGTTAGAACGTCCTTTACCGCGGCCAAGAAGACAAAGATATCTATAACACTAAAAAAATTCGAGAACCACCGGATGAATACACCAT
>NC_081348.1:1733503-1752486 GCF_029784015.1 Lycium ferocissimum
TATTGGCAAGACTCACAATTAAACTAATATCTTAAGCCTATTATTCAATTCTCAATGCTAAGATAGAAACTCATCTTTCCAACTAGTCCCCATACATTTGCACCGTTTATTCAAGCCTAAGATGATAGATAGTCATAAGATAAGGCAAGGGAACTCACCCCCAGAAGAAACAAATTCAAGAACTCTTCAAGTTGCCCCAAGTCTCAAATCACCATTCTCATGAATCTAAAGGTTGAATTCTCAACTAACAAGTAATAATCCATGCTTCTTCATAACCCATCAATTATCATAAGGGTTCTTATGTTCTAGGGTTTTCTAGTCCCCAACTCACCATTAGAGACCCCATCAGATGAGGTATAATCTAAGGATGATAATGGAATGAACAAATTAAAGGTTTGAAACTTACCTTTCAAGAGTCTCCAAGCCCTAGTCTTAGAAAATGCTACAAGTGCTCACTGGGAACTGTGTTGGAGTTAAGTGAATAAATAGTTCTAAGTTGTTACATCTCGAAATTTTTTTCGTTAATGCACGGTGAATAGATTAACGATGGGCATGAAGTATGTGATGTTTCAATAAGTAAGAAATAGCATTTGATGACCCTAATTGAGATTGCAAAGACATTTGAGGTAAGAGAAGAAAGTTTGCCAAGGAACGCAAGGTATACGTTATGTATCGGAAGAGATTTACGAGTAACAAGTTAATGATGACTTAATGATGTTTTGAAGAAGAGTTATAACATCCCTTAGATTGTTAATGAGGTGCTAAACAAGTGTTAAGAAGGTTCCATAAGGATTGGAGATCAAACGAGTCGACGAGAACGAGTTCGAAAAAGCTGGGCATTATACGGCCCAACATACTGGCCGTACAAAATATATTGGCCGTATGTTAGGCCGTATATTCTGCCCAGATTGGTGGCCTTCAATGGACCAAAAGTACGGCCAAACATACGGTCAGCACAAATTATACGGATCGTATGTTGGTCCATGAAATCAAAGCGGGACAGATTGTGAATTATTAAAAAGGGGACCAAGTTCATTTCATCTTCACTCCCCTTCTCTCAAGAACTCTCTAGAACATTTCTACACACCTCTCCCATAAGAATTCAAGAGATACTAATGATCAACTTCATCAAACCAAGAGAATCAAGTACAAGAAACTCATTAAGGTCATCGAAGACAAGAAATTCAAGTGGAAGTGGAACTAGGGTTTTGCTCAAGTGAAGTGTTTCCACCCAAAGTCCATTCCTACACTATATAAGGTAAGTTTTATGGTCTTTCCATGTTGTTTAAGGTATTGAGAGGTTGAAATAACTGGATTGTAGAAGGAGATAGAAAATGGGTCATGAATGTGAGAATAGTATCATTTTTGAGTAGTAGCTTGGATTCAGTCATGATTCTTGATATGTTGTGATTATAATTATGCTATAATTAACATTTAGAACATGGGATAGACATTGTATATGACTGAATGTAATAGTGTGCTATGACCATGGATATGGAGGATTTGAAGTGAATTTAGGAATATGGATAATGTAGGTGAATAAAGACTATTGCTGTGATGTTGTGAATGTTATTATAGATGTTTGAGAGTTGATATATTATATGAAGGAAGTTGTATAAATAAAGGAGATGCTGCCCAATTTTCTCTAGCTTTAGTCAAGTGTGCTAAGCTATCGATTATCTAATGTTAGTATAAACTCTAATGAAGGTAGAAACGTGAGCATTGAAGGAGAACGTTCAAGCGATAGAATAGTTGAACGAAAAGGTATGTAAGGCTAACCCTTCTTTCAATAAGGAATGGTTCCTTGGCCTTATATCTATTCTTTTATGAGACTATGATGCCCTCCAAATGATTCTATCTTTAAAGCTACTAAAGCTCATGATTCTCGTTATGTTACGATTCTACTAAGTTCCTTATATGATGAGTAATCCTCTAAGGATAGATGTAATGAAACGACGATAGTAATGATGCTAAAGATGCTTATGAGCTCTTATGTATATTGTCTATGTATGACTATTATGTAACACCGAGCTCATATGGCCGGGTATGATATATATCGCGCGCACCATTTGCTATTGGGTACGGATAACCCTGAGCCTTGGTAGGGCCAGGTATGTATAATCACCGAGCCTTGCCATGGCCGGGTATGTGAAACACCGAACCTTCATGGTTGGGTATGCTATGAATACGAATATGAATATGAATATGAATATGAATATAAATACGGATACGAATACGGATACGGATAAGGATGTATGCATATGTACATGTGTATGTACACAATCATGCATTAGAAATGGAAGGTCCCTATGAAAAGCAAGTAAGTGTTTATGACGATGGTTCTACTACCTCCCATCTTATGCTATTTCTTGTGTTGTCTATTATGCTTCTATAATGATGTTGATTACGCTTTACATACTCGGACATTCTTTTCATGCGCGTCCTTTGTTTGTGAATGACGCGTCATGCCCGCGGTGACCGTGGAGACAGTTTGATCCATAGCTTTATTACTCAGGGACTACGTAGCGGAGCTCCATCTCATTCGGAGCTACAGCTTTTGGTATCTATTCTTTTGTGTACATACTTATGGGCATGGCGGGGTCCTGTCTCGCCCATATGATGTGACGTACTCTTCTTAGAGGCTCGTAGACATGTGTATATGGTTAGATGTATTTGGCCTTATCGGCTTATATTTTGGATATCATTTTGTTAGCCTCGTCGGCTTATGCACATTGATATGGGCATAGTTGTTGATGGTGATATAAATGTATTGCTGCCCAATGACATTAGTATGAATGATGGATAAAAAGTATGATTCAGCTATGTGTCTCACCTATATGTAAAATGTGAATGTATGATAAGAGGTGTCCGGGTGGGTTAGCACCGGGTACCCGTCATGGCCCTCCGGTTGGGTCGTGACATAAGTGTGGGCCTTTAAAACACTGAAATTGTCTGTCGATCACTGCGACGATCGACCAATCCGCTGCAGCGCATCCGCTATAGCGATAGGGGCTCCGCTATAGCGGACCCTGTGACCGTTAACTCACCGATATAGCGACGACCCATCCGTTATAGCGGTTCCACTACCGCGGGAATTCACCCGCCGCAGCGGGTCTTTTTAGGCAGTAAACCCGGTAATTAGTTGAGGTCTATACTTAGTTTCTACAAAGCACCTCTAAGCCTTAAGAACACAACTCAAAATTACACTAAGTAAAACAAACACAACACACATTCACTTATACACCACACAACGTACAACACAACAAGCCAAATCTCAGTTTTTAGAATTCTACATTTGAGTTTCTATTAGCTCATTCTACTCTCGGATAGGCGTTACCGGCTAAGGTGGTCAAGATTTCTATAATGACCGGGAGGGTTCTTACAGTCAGATACCAATTATTCCCTTCCTAATAGTGTAGATTAATCTATCCAATGTTCTCTTCTTTACAAGATTATGCAAACAAAATAGGCAAAGGGTCATATATACCCCTGTACTATCCCAAAATAGTTGTGCGTATCCTCCGTTTGCTTTTTCGATGATATGTACCTCCGCTGTTAGCGTTTTGTTCATATATACCCCCGCGTCTAACAGTTCCGTTTAACAAGGACACGAGGCACGATCTCACAGCTCCAACCATTTTTTTTTATTTAATCTAATTTATCATAAAAAACACAAAACAAAATAAAAAATTGAAAATTAGAAAGTCTAATCTCCGGTGAAGCTCCATCACCGGCATCCGATGACTGCAATGGTATATTCATGGATCCAAAATTAAACTCACTTTGAAATCTGCCCATAAGGTTCATGAACTCTACAATTAGATTCATGCATACGAAAATGGTGGCCGAAAAAAAATTCAAAATGGTGAAATTTTTTTTGGAATAAATTGTGTATTGATAATTGAATCTAAAAATTGTAATTAAAGCTTGTCTTGAAAAGCTGGAACGTGAAGAAAAAACAGAAACTCCATGGACAACCATTAATGAAACTTGAGTTCAAGTTTTGGGTTTCTTCAAATGAGCTTTGTTTCTAGTGAATGTTATTGAAAAAGATTGGTTAAATCTTGAAGAATTGATATCTGAAATTTGGGATAATTTGGTGAAGAATTCAGTGGATTTTTGGGTGAATTTCAGTTGAAAATTAGTTGGAGAAGAAGAAGAAATCCCACATTTTGAATTTCAGAAATAGCCACATTTTTAAGAAATAGCCCTTTTCTGGTTTAAAATAATTTTTTAATGATAAATTAGATTAAATAAAAAAGAAAATGGTTGGAGCTGTTGAGATCGTGCCACGTGTCCCTGTTAAACGGAGCCATTAGACGTGGGGGTATATATGACTAAAACGCTAACGGCAGGGGTACATATCATCGAAAAAAGCAAACGGAGGATACGCACAACTATTTTGGGATAGTACAGGGGTATATATGACCCTTTGCCGAACAAAATAACCGGATCTAAATTACAACCCGTACAACTAAACTTCAAGTCACAACTGGAAACTGAACTTGGATCATGCGTCCGAATCAGGAAGACGCCTCTAGTACCATTCCAGGCCATGCCATAACACAAACCGCTCGCATAAGAGTTTACGAAAGGGGTTTCCGCCATTCGTGGAAGAATAAGACAAGGAAGTGCAGATACCAATTGGAATCGTCTAGATACCAATTTGAATGAAGTAGCATGAACGAATGAGAGAAGTGGAAGTTTCATAAATGTCCCATAGTCTTTCGTAGATAGGTACAGAGCTCTTCGTAGATAGGTACAGAGCTCTTCGTACCGATCCACAAGACTCTACTAGACACGTCCTTGTACAACGAAATTCACGAACCTAGGCTCTGATACCAACTGTCACGACCCTAATTTCCGATCGTGCGGGTACCTACCTTATTATCACAAGTAGGCAAACCCTTACCTGTTAACCCATTAATCATTAGCCAATTTCAACTTCTTTAATCATTTAGTAACAGATAGTGTGAATGAATAAATAAATAAAACAAGTCATAGTTAACTGATAACATAAGTACGGAAGTCTAACTATTACACCCCCAAAATCTAAAAGTCATCATACAAGAACTCCAACCAATAAAGTCTAAAGAATGAAGTATATCTCAAATATAATAACAAATAATGTCTATAATGAAAGTAGACATTTGGAAAGAGAGATCTTCAGGTGGCATGGCATGGATAGAAGCCCACCCTCAGATCCGGTCAAGCTAACTAGCTTCAGGCTAGAGATGTGGTCTGGATGAAACACAATCTGCACTCAAAAAGAGTGCAGCAAGGTAGTGTCAGTACAAACACTATATACCGGTAAGCACCATAGGCCGACTACGATTAGTTCACGCATATAAGTATAAAATCAACAGAATAAACAGATAGACACTTAGTACTCAAGTCCAAGTCACAAAACATCTCATTACAGAGTCACACCTAAGATGAACCTTCTAAACTACAAGTCTGTCAAGTCTCAATAATCTCACCTGAAAATCACCAGTCCAAGTTCCGACCCTATGTAGAGTCACTAATCCACAATTTAATCAGTTAATGATCATATTTATATCACAATAGGCATTGAACATCATACCAAAATCAGAACCAAACGAGCATATCATAATGCAGAATAAAATGTAATAATGTGCAATGCAAATTATGATGAAGTGCATGTAATGCACTAGCCAAATACACACTGTACACACATGCTAACTGATGGCACTGCTCAGTAGTCTTGACCTGCAGGGGACCCATTGTGTTCATGTACCACTCGTTTCGGATACTCATCAGACCCGAGCCATAAATCCTCCGCTCTGGAAAGAACCTCGAACGCGGATCCACATCATGTACCACTCGTTTTCGAAACGAACCTCAAACCACGAGCTCATAATCTAGGTCACATCCTTACCCACGATCAAATATGCCTGTTCATGTACATATATACCACTCATTTAGGAAACATCGGACCACGAGCTCTCAACTAGCATCAAATAGTATCACAAGTTCAACAAGAAGATTATATTAACTTCTTCACAAATTTCACATCAAAATGTATGTCTCCACGTATTCTAGTTCATCAGCATGTGTGGGCTATGAACAATTAGCAATATCAATATCAAACACAAGGCATCATGCCACAACTTTCATAAATCGTTACCAAACCATTCCATCATGTATTAGCGTATAAATGCATAAATGAGTGTACACAAGGTAAATCAATACAAATAAACTAACGATGAAGGTACAAGTCACAAAGCCATAAGTCATATCAAGACTTTGATCAATTCAACCATGAAATAAATCATACAACCCGTCTCAACCAACATAAGAGTCTATCTCCCTCTTTACTTCCACATATAGCAAGTACGGCCCACAACTAAGTCTTGTATCACCAAGATGCCCCATTTTTCTATATATTATCATCAACAGTAAATCATACATCAAGTGTTCATCTACATACTATCATAAATATATAAATCACAATTCAGATCTAAACTCAATATCCTTCCTTTCTCCGATGATATGTGTCACAATAAGAGAGAATTGAGTACAACACGATAATTTAGGTAATAAGTCTAATCACAATAATCGGTAAATGAGCCACCATCAACAAAAATCAACCTAATAGAAATCCATCCCGAATTGCCACAGTATGAATACAACTACACCTCATATTTTAGTATATAAAGTAATGGTGACGGGCCCACAAAATCAGAAGTCATACCAACCTAGCTAATATCCAACCAAAACACCATGTTCGAAGACTTAATCATGTTTTCTCCTATCAATTCTATACAATACATATGTTTCACTAATCAAAGTCTAACTAAAGTAAGCCATAACCTACCTGGATGCCGAGCAACAGTCTCGAATCGCCAAACCTTAGCCTTGGCTTCCTCTTTGGAGAGCCTTGAAACAATTAACATCTATCAAATATGAATTCTACGTCAGAATACGAATCTGAGGGTGCCCATATTGTCATAGTTTTACCCAAAACCCAAAAATAGACCTAAAATAGCCAAACCCGAGCCACGTGGGCAAAACTATAATTTTATAAAAATTTAGATACAATATAGTTAGAATAATACTCTACGAGTCTAAATGATTTCAACGATACCCATATTGCTATAGTTTTTGAAAAATACCCAAAATACCCCTACAACGTGAATTCGGGTTCATGAGGGTAAAACGAGAAACTTAGTGCACAATTATATTACCCATCATCTATTTAACCTTCAATCTTAATTTCATGGAATTCTATTCATCATAAGATATCCAAATTCATCTTTTCTATTTTTAACCTTAGGGTTCTTAACTCAATTAGTTCTTCACAATTAGTGTGTAGGATGACTATGAGATGATGATAATCGACATTAAATAATGAATACTAGGTTAGAATCTTACCCCCAAAGTGCTTGTGAATGAATTTTCATTGCTATCTCCCTAGCCTTTCAACTATTGAAGGTTTCATCAATTTTTGGGTTCTAATCTTACACCCACCATTAATGGAGCTTAAGCTTGTCATGAGATTTGAAGAAGGAAAGATAATGAATCACGTAAGAGTATGCACTTACTTTTAAGGAGGAACTCCACCCCAGCCCTAGAAAAATAGCCTCTTATGCTCTAGGGAAGTGTTTTTGGGTTTATGATGGGAAATACTTGAAAAAAAAAAACACTTAAAAACAGACATTCTGCCCAGATTTTTCGTTGCAGCGGGTGCACCCTTTGCTATAACGGGTGCCCAAAATTCTGAAATGCCCAAAATTTTGATTGTAAACTATGTTACGGGCTCAACCATGACCTCGAAATTCCCAAAAGAGACCATTTTAACTCGGTGTTGACCAAGTCAACCCTAACACTATGAAACTAAGCCTTCACTCGAGACTCCAAACATCCCCGAATGCCTTGGAAGCTAAACCAATGACTTTACTAAGTCATAGGTCGTACTAACGGGACTCGAGGGAAGGGTCAACAAGGTTAAGTGGGTCAAACCACTATAACAACTAAACAGGTCGTTACACATGATATTGTCACGACCTGACTAGGGCCATGACGGGCACCCGGGGCTAATCACCGAGCATCACTTATTCTATTACTCATCCTGCTTTCATTCATACCTATTTACTTATAATCATAGAAAACGACTTTCATTTGAAACATATTTACTTTATAAACATAAGCCCTGTAGGCTATCAAAATAATATATAGATACATGCATATACATATGATAAGAGACTTGTGAGACCATACTACCCACAACTGCGCATCTACGAGCCTCTACTAGAGTACTAGACATATGGACGGGACAGGACCCCGTCGTGCCCAAAACATGAATATATACATATGTACCAACAGAATGATCAATGGCACCTCCGGAAAAGTGGAGTGCTCTCAAACCAGCTAATAGCTCCTACGAGTCTGGATCACCTCCCTGCCTACCTGTGGGTATGAACACAACGTCCAAAGAAAATGGACGTCAGTACGAACGTTGTACTGAGTATGTAAGGCATAAACAATAATGAAATATCAATGAAATGAGGAGGCATCAAATGAGGAGCAATCGCATGGACTGAATCATAAAGGAAATAATGCATGCTGAAGCAAGCCATCGTCATAATCATCATCATATCATATATGCATAAATGTATAAGCTGCCCGACCATATAGGTACGGTGTGATAATCAATAGCATTAGCCTGCGTCCAGGCCTCCCGCGTCTGGGGTACCATCTCATGCCGCCCACTAGTGGTGTCTGCCCATGCCATCTGGCCATGGTGTATAGCTGCCCGCCTTAGCGGTGACTGCTCGGCCATATAGGCGCGGTGTAATATCATCATCATATGCTCATCATAATATACTTATCATAGTGCACGCATGAAAACTCAAGGACAACTATACTTTATCGGGGTAACATAAGGTCGTGAACCCCCGATTCTATTATGGAGCATTTATAAGCATTCTGCCTCACCTTGAAGGAATTAGCATATAAGGTGAGTGTATACAATAAACAACATCAATGGATTATAGATAGCATCATAAGCTTTATAGGAACTTTCATATCATGGACTCTAGAATCTTTAGGCTTGAGCTTTATCATCATCATTATTGTAGTCATAATGTATCTCTTATCTCATATCGCTATTCATAATTAAGGACTCTTAGTTTTCTTGAAGATAGGAGATCCATGAAGAAGGAGGAAATTCATTCCTTGGAAAGAAATGACTAGCCTCACATACCTTTGTCGTTTAACTATACTATTGCTGGCTTGTTCTCCTTTAATGCACACGTTCTACCTTTAAGAGAATTCGTATCGACATTAGCTAAACAATCATAAGAACGTGCTTACTAAAGCTAGAGAAAATTGGGCAGCATTTCCTTTGTTTACACGACTTCCTCCATGTCCCATATCAACTCCCAAACATTCATAATGACAATCACAATATCATAGACAACAATCATTATTCAATTGCATTATCCACATTTCACAATTTCACTCCATATTCTCCATAATCATGACCAAAGTTCACTAACGCGTTCCTTCACATATATTAATCATTCCATGTTCTAAATGTCATTTATAACATATTCATAATCACAACATATCCATTTTCATGGTTCATTCCCAACTACTACTCAACAATGACACTATTCACACATTTATGACCCATTTTCTATACTCTTCTACAACCCAAGTGTTTCATCTTATCACTACTTCAAACATCATGAAAATACCATGAAACTTACCTTATATAGCATAGAAACAAGCCTTGAGTGGAAATACTCTTCTAGCACCAAAACCCTATTTCACTTCTCTTGAGATTTCTTGGCTTGGATGACTTTAATGGGTTTCACACTCTTGATTCTTGTTGGTTTGATGAGGTTGATCATAAATTTCCTTTGTGTTCTTATGGATGAAGAGTGGAGAGAATATTCTAGAGGTTTCTTGACTTGTGGAGTGAAAATGAAATGAAAATGAAATGAGAGACAGGTCCCTTATATTAATTCAAAATCTGTCCCGACCAGAACATACGGACCAACATACGGTCCGTATATTTTTCACTGGCCGTATGTTTGGACCGTATGTTTGGTCCAGTGAAGTGTGCCATTCTGGGCTGAACCTACGGCTGGACATACGGTCCGTGTATTTTATACGGCCAGTATGTCTGGCCGTATAATGCCCAGCTTTTCGAGACTTGTTCTCGTCGACTCGTTTGACCTCCGATCCTTATGGAACCTTCTTAACACTTGTTTAACACCTCAATACCATTCTAAGAGATGTCATAACTCTTCTCCAAAACATCATTAGAACGTCATTAACTCGATACTCGTAATTCTTATCGACACACAACATATGACTTGCTTCCCTTAACAACTTTCTTCTCTTACCTCGAATGTCTTTGAAAATATTAATTAGGACCATTCAATGCTATCTCTTACTTATAAAAAATCGTATACATCACGCCTTTCGTTAGTCTATTCACCGTATGCTAACGGGAAATTTTCCAAGGTGTAACAGATATGCAGTTAACTGCATGTCACCATCTGATGGCATAAACAGACCAAGACTAGAAGTTCCCTTGATGTATCTAACCACCCTCTTAGCAGCTTCCATGTGAGAGGTTTTAGATGCATGCATATGCTGACTTAGAACTTGAACCACAAAAGCTAGATCAGATCTTGTCATGGTAAGTATAGCAGTCTACCAACAATTCTCTGATAGCTGCCTTTATCAGAAAATAATGCATCATGCTCAGCTACTTCAGGTTGTAACAAAGTATCATACTCAAAACAAGCGAGGTAATTTTGTGATTGAATTCAAGAGGGGTGTTAGATGGCTTGCGATCAGTTAACCCCAATTCTGAGACTAACTCAAGTGCATACTTTCTTTGGCCCAAATGAATCCCCTTTTCAGACCTGGCAAATTCTATGCCTAGAAAGAACTTCAATTCACCCAAATCCTTCATCTTGAAACTAGCTTGGAGATCTTGTCTCACTTGTTCAATAAGTCTTAGATTACTACCAGTTACTAGTAGATCATCTACATAGACTAATTTTGAGCTAGCACTTTAAGTGGGTCATGAACTAGTCTCTTATGCCACAAATGAATATAAATTTTTTTATTCTCAACAATCATACTACTAATATTGATAGTGTTAGAAGTTGTTACACCTCGAAAAATTTTCCGTTGATGCACAGTGAATAGACTAACGAAGAGCAGGAAGTATTCGGTATTTCGATAAGTAAAGAATGACATTTGATAACCCTAATTAAGATTTCAAAGACATTCGATGTTAGACGAGAAAGTTTGCCAAGAGAAGGCAAGGCATACGATATGTATCGGAAAGGATTTACGAGTAACAAGTTAACAATAACTTAATAATGATTTGGAGAAGAGTTATAACGTCCCTTAGATTGTTAATGAGGTGATAAACAAGTGTTAAGAAGGTTCCATAAGGATTGGAGATCAAACGAAGTGACGAGAATAAGATCAGTGAACTGATGGGTTATACGGTCGATTATACGGTCCGTATAATGTTATACGGTCCGTATAATGGACCGCAGAATCATCACAGTGAAGGTCCCTCACTGATGGGATTATACGGTCACTTATACGGACCGTATAATGTGCCGTATAATGGTCACAGAGACGAGATGTTGAAGGGTCAATTTCACGATCACTTATACGGACCGTATAAGTTTATACGGACCGTATAAGCGTCTGTATATTTTCCCCGATGGATCAGGTTTTTAAGTTATTAAAAAGGGGACCAAGTTCATTATTTCATTTCCATTTTTCACTCCTTCTCTCTAGAACTCTCTAGAACACTTCTCCCACAAAAAATTCAAGAGATATTAGTGATCATCTACATCAAACTAAGTGAATCAAGTGTAAGAAACCCATTAAAGTTCATCCAAGACAAGAAATCCAAGTGAAGGTGAAACTAGGGTTTTGCTCAAGTGAAGTGTTTGCACCCAAGGTTCATTCCTACACCATCTAAGGTAAGTTTTATTGTATTTCCATGTTGTTTAAGGTATTTGAAAGTTGAAACACTTGGATTATATAAGGAAATAGGAAATGGGTCATGAATGTGGGAATAATGTCACTTTTGAGTAAATGTTTGGGTTGAGTCATGATTCTTGATATGTTATGATTATAATCATGTTATAAATGATATTGAGAACATGGGATAGACGTTGTATATGAGTGAGCGCAATCGTGTGTTATGACCATGAATATGGATGATTGGAAGTGAATTGAGAAGTAAGGATAATGTAGGTGAATAAAGGCTATTATTATGATGTTGTGAATGTTATTATTGATGTTTGGGAATTGATATATGATATGGGGGAAGTCGTATAAATAAAGGAGATGCTGTCTAATTTTCTCTAGCTTTAGTGATGTATGCTAAGTTATCGATTCTCTAATGTTAGTACGTACTCTAATGAAGGTAGAAACGTGAGCATTGAAGAAGAGCGTGCAAGGGATAGAATAGTTGAACAAAGAGGTATGTAAGGCTAATCCTTCTTTCATAAGGCATGGTTCTTTGGCCAAATATCTATCCTTCTATGAGCCTATGATATTCTCCAATAATTCTATCTCTAAAAGCTACTAAGCTTATGATCCTCGATATGTTACGATTGTACTAAGTTCCTTATATGATGAGTAATCCTCTAGGGATAGAGGTAATGAACGACGATAGTAATGATGCTAAAGATGTTTATGAGCTTATATGTATATGTGCCTATGTATGGCTATTATGAAACACCGAGCTTATATGGCTGGGTAGAATATAGCAAATATGTATATATATAATGCGCGCGCACCACTGCAGTTGGGTACGGATGACCCTGAGCCTTGCTAGGGCGAGGTATGTATGACACTGAGCCTTGTTAGGGCCAGGTATGTGAAATACCAAACCTTTATGGTCGGGTATGCTATATAAAGGCTATGTATAAGCAATGTATATGATATGTAAATGCTATGTATATGATATGAATACGACTATGCTATGAACACAGAAAAGCTATGAATATGAATAGAAATATGACTACGAATACGAATATGGTTAATGGAATGTAAATGAGAACGGATACGTATACGGATACATATATGGATGTATGTATACGGATACGCAATAGAAATGGAATGTCCCTATGAAAAGCAAGTAAGTGTTATGACGATGATACTATTATCTCCCATCCTATGCTATTCCATATGTTGTCTATTATGCTTTCATATTGATGTTGATCATGCTTTACATACTCGATACATTCTTCGTACTGACGTCCTTTGTTTGTGGACGTTGGGTCATGCCCGTGTGTGGCGAGGGAGACTTGATCCATAGCTATATTTCTCGGGGACTACATACGGAGCTCCATTTCATTCGGAGCTACAACTTTGGTATTGATTCTTTTGTGTACATATTTATGGGCACGGCAGGGTCCTGTCCCGCCTATATGATATGATATATTCTTCTTAGAGGCTCGTAGACATGTATATATAGTTAGATGTGTTTGGCCTTGTCGGCCTATATTTTGGATATCATTTGTTAGCCTCGTCGGTTATGTACATTGATATGGGCATAGTTGCTAATGATGATATAAATGTATTGTTGCCCAATGGGATTAGTATGATTGATGAATGAAAAGTATGATTTAGCTATGTGCTCACCTGGATGTAATGTGAAAGTATGTTAAGAGGTGCCGGCGGGTTAGCACCGGGTGCCGTCGCGACTGCCTTTCCCTCCGGTTGGGTCGTGACGTAAGAAACCGATCGTATAGCTTTGTAGTAGAAAGATTGTATTGCTTATGGCTCTTCTTGTGTAGAACCTTTGATCTGCTGTAGGATATAGAGGCCATCATCCTCTCTACCAATCCCTAGCACCTTCCCACTTGAGATGTCTTGAAAGACGTAAAAGTTAGGAAAAAATACTACAAAATTCTGTGCCTCAGTGATTTTGGAGGCCCGACAACAAATTATATTTGAAATCTGGTATGTATAGAACATTCTGAATGGTTTTATCTTGCAAAATAGATGCATCACCAATGTGACTAATATCTACCTGTTTACCATTTGGTAAGTTCACTTTGTTCTTATCTTTCACATCCAGCACTCTAGGCCTTTTGAGTAAATTTAGGTTATGTACCATGTGATTAGAGGCAACAGTATCAATTATCCAGTTAGATTCAACTAACTTAGACAAAAGAGGAAGGTAAGTCTCTTTACCTGCAGTGGCAGATGTACCTAGTGTGTTTCCTGAAGAGCTAGCTCCCGATTTCAGCCTAGCACTATTTGCAACAGGTTCATGGTCCTTCACCTTGAGCATTTGTAGGATCTGAGAGTATTGCTCCTGAGTAAAGAATGACATATGTGTGTTTGGTACTGTATTGCTTGATCCTGAACCAGGAGTGAAACCAGGTGCATTAGAGTAGTTTGACTGGTATTGTTCTTCTGAGGTCATTGCACTGTTAGCATAGGATTTTGCAGGTCCTCCTTTCTTTTTGAACTTGAAATGAGCTGGATAACCATGAAGTTTGAAGCAAGTATCCCTTGTATGACCTTTAAACTTGCAAAACTCACAGTAAAGTTGAGACTTATCAGAACTATTAGTCCTAGACCTGAAACTATTGTTATAACCACCATGAACACCTGTGTTAGACAAGCAAGTAGTGGGATCAACTGTTTGAACTTTGTTAGCCATTGCAGGTTGAATTCTATTAGTCATAAAAGCATTGGTGTCACTTGTATCATTAGTCATTCCTCTAACATGACTCTGTCCAATCCTTCTTTGACTCTCCACATTAACAATCATAGCATAGGCTTGATTTATGGTAGGAAAGGGATAGATCATAAGGACTTGACTCTTAGCATGATCATAGGTTTCATTTAACCCCATGAGAAACTGCTATAATCTCTGCAACTGAAAATGTTTAACATACTTCTTTGATTCAGGGCATGGACAACAAGGAGGAGGAATTAGTGCTTGCAGTTCATCCCATAACTCTCTAAGTCTCGAAAAATATACAGACACAGATGCAGTTCCTTGTGTCAAAGTAGTAATCTCTTTATGATGGTAAAAAGCCCTAGATGCATCCACCTTATCAAATCTCTGCGAGATCTTCCCAGACCTTATAAGCATCAGAACCATATATAACTGTGCTATGCAAATCCTTAGACACAGTGTTCATAATCATCCTAATACTATAGCATTACATCTATCCCATGTTTCATGAAGACTAGAATCATATATTTCCTTTTTACAGGTGCCTCGAACAAAACCTAGTTTGTTTTTGCCTTGCAACACTAGTTTCATAGACTTGCCCCATAAGGAATAATTCTTTGATCCTTGAAGTAAGACTGAAATTAGAACCGAACCTTGAGTATCAGGCGAATGAATATACAACGGATGATTGTGATGAACTTGCTCCCATTGTTGAGTGTTCTGAGTGTTTTGATTCTGAGTTTCAGTATTTGTAGCGATTTCTTCATGAACCGCCATAGCTGTAAGCTACTTTTTGTAGAACAATCTCAAATTGCTTGAATTTTTGTTCGCAATGCACGAACACAAACAATTTCTCACTAGAAACCCTAGCTTCGATCGAATTCAGATTGCAATGAATTCTCACACAAATAAACTCACAAATCTCTAATCGCACTCTTAATCTCCTTCATTTATAGCTAACCTAGTATTGTAACCTGGCTGCTCTGATACCATGTTGAGAGAATTCAGTCATGGAAGAATTAGTTATCACAAGGAAGAGAGGAGAAAGGAGTTCAGAGAAAATGCTTCATTATTGAACTTGAACTGATTGTATAGTACAAGGATATATATAAAACTAACTCCACTAACTACTCTAACAAACTAATCATTTATAGCTGTCACTAGCTAACTATTTTCACCTAACTCCTCTAACTTTAAGTTATTGCATCATTAGTCCCACAACCTTTTACAGTTCTCTTATTTTTGTTTCGTAGCAAGGTTATCTGTATTAACCTTATTATACTCAATAAGGGAAGTCATTTAATTCTATGTCAGTTAGAATTCAAGAGTCTTACTTCCAGAAGAAGGAAACTTACTTCCCTATTTTTTGTAGTGGGATCTGTACTTGATTTGATGCTATAGGAGTGTCTTTGTATTCCTATTATTTGCAATGCACATCCTTTTACTAGTTCATTCCCCTGTGCTTTCTTTCCTCTTTGTCCAAGAAAACTGTAGATCGATTTAGCTCTTGTATATTCATAGTTGGAAGTGGAAATTGGAATTTATCCTTTCTTCTCCCTCAAAAATCTAGCGTCAAATTGTCAATTTACTAACCACATCACTACTCAAAGAACTGAAGCTGCTATGTAAAGTAAGGGGTAATTATTGTTTCAGGTACATGTTGCTTTTCTTTTTTCTTATTCGTTTTTCAATTTTAAACACATTACTGACTTTTATACTCTTCATTCTGCTCGTAAATTAGTTCAGCCAACAAAAAGCTGCGTATAATAAGGGTGTCCATTCAATTTCCAAATGAAGCATGATACCGTCTTGCAATTAGGAGCTTAACAGAACTAGATACTTGAACATGTGAATGGAATTTTTAATCTCTAAATGCCAGAAGGATAGAGGTGGAAAAAGACAATAAACACAAACACTAAAGAGAATTCTGAAGGTAGAGGAAATTGGCATGCACATCAGCCTAGAGTACTCTATATTTTCTTTACATCTCAGTAAAAGTAAGAACAATGGGTATTTACCCATTACTAAAAGCTGTTATATTGAGTTTCATAATAAGTCAAGCCTATAACCAAGCCCAACTAGCTCGTCATCTGGCCGCGGTGCTTGCAATTATCAGAATTCACCATATTGTAAACTTGTGCTTGAAAGAATTGTTAGAAGAATCCCTGCATTCCTAATAGCTGATGAGGTAATTCATTCATCTTGTGCCAATAAATATGTCTGTGAGGTGGCTGGGATGACATCCGATAGTATGGTTCCTTCAGTTCAAGTTTGCCAAATGATGTTTTGAGCATATCACCAACAATAGCTATAAAAATTTGTCAATGACATGTTAGCTTCTCAAGAGATTTATCCATAATTGATTGGACCGGACAGGGCGATAAGGCGATAAATCAAGTAAAATTGAGATGCTAGATAACCATTATAGACCTACCGAACAGTCTTAAGCTAATAGAAATAAAATTTACTGAAGTGAGGTATATTGGATAAGAAATTGCAGGAGCTAACCTACTAAAAACCTTGGATCAACCACTGGCTGCAAAGAGCATGTAAAGTAAATGAAGGAATAGAAACTAAATCATGTACATCCAACTTTAAAGTTTATCACACAAATATTACTTTTCTAATTTTTACCACATAAAAGTCATCCATCTATAAAGTTTACAATCACACAAAGTTCATTTTTCTACTTTTTTGTTAACAAAAATTATCACACAAATGTCATTTTTCTATTTTTTGTTACATAAAAGTTATCACACAAAAGGCACTTGTCTATTCTGTTACATTTTTTTCCTTAAGACTAGTACCCCGTTCAAGTAACCGCTAGTCAAACAAACCAGTTCCTCCTCCAAATCCAACATTGGCAATGAGCAAAGCTGAAACTCTCCCTCAAGAAATCATAGTTGACATAGGGCCCGTTTGGCTTAACTTAAAAAAAGCAGCTTATATTATAAGTTAAAAACAGCTTATAAGCCAAACAAAAGGAAAAAAAAAAAGTTGGGTTACCTTAACTTATTTTTTTGGGCTTATTTTAAGCATAAAATGGCTTATAAGCTGGCCAACCAAATACTCAAAAAAGCTAAAAACAGCTTATAAGCTAAGCCAAAGGGGCTCATACTTTCCCGGCTTCCTGCAAAGTCCATTGGCTGGTGTAGGTGCCTTTCAAAGCAGTGGTGCAATTTCTGTCAGACCTACAAGTCGTAAAATTTGACCATATAGAAGAAGAGAAACTCATTTTTGTCTCTTCTTCCCGTGCACTTTACACCATCACTTTTAACAATAACCCCAGAATGGAATCGATGCCATTTCAAGAAAGATTAATTTTCAGCAGCTCTCGGACAACTGGTTATGTGTTGCTGGCTCATGTAATTGCTTGGTATTGGTGGAGAATAAGGAACGTATTATGTTTTTAATCAACCCCACAACCTTAGAATGCCATACAATTCCAACGTCTCATTTGGCTCTTTCCCAGCGAAGTAGCTATAGGATGTATGTCACTCTTTCTCGATATACATGGCGTATCGATCACAATATTTTTGTTGATGTCTGTGAGAGTAGGTCTATGAAAGGAGACTTGAGAGTTTACCTTATGATGACATAGTTCCGGAGAGAGAAGGGTCTTCTGGGGTTTTGTTAAATGGGGCTTTGCATTGTATGTTAAGTAAAGCTTCTTCCTACGTAATTGTTGCTTTTGATTTAAGTGATGAAAAATTCTTGGAGGTGCCAGCACCTACTACTCTTAATAACAATGATTTGCATTGGTATGGTCTTAGGACTCTTAGGGGTGGTCTTTGTATGTTCCTGCTCTACTAGAAAACGAAAATGATGTTTGGATGATGAGAGAGCATGGAGTTGAGGAGTCATAGACCAAATTTAGGTTGTTGTTCTGGATATAATTAATATTTAGTTTGACCCCTTGTGTTTAATGCGTGATGATGTTGTATTGGATGTGGACGGAAGGAAATTGGTTTTCTACAATACGAAAGGGAGAATTGGAGGGATATGATGGTTGATGGAGTGACTACCGCGTATGATGCATCTAGAACCTTCACAGAAAGTTTTGTCTCTCCTACGTTTGGAAAGGGTACTAGGGTTTATTTTATTGCTTGATGCAACATTCCGAAGATAGATGTTGTACTCAGGTATTACACTAACAGTTTCACGAATTCACTATTCATTTTTTGTGTATATCATATTAATTTTTATATATTCGGTCCTGCAAAAGTATACAATGTATTACAGGAAACGTGATAAACTTAAATTTGCTTCT
>NC_081348.1:1752586-1761106 GCF_029784015.1 Lycium ferocissimum
AGAATATGTGTATAAGAAAGCATATGTATAATATATGTGTATATGTATATGTATATAAAGCATATATACGACTACGAAACGCGCGCACACCTCTGCAGACAGGTACGGACAACCCTGAAGCCTTGGTAAGGCCAGTAGATACAACCGAAGTTTGGTAAGGCTGTGTAGACACAACCTCGAAGCCCCGCAGGCTGTGTAGATACTCCTCGAGCCTGGTTGGCCAAGTAGATGTGAAACACCGAACCTTCGTGGGTTCCGGCACGCTATATAAAAGCTATATATATGATATCTATCCAAGAAGTAAGAAAGTGATAATGTATAACATCTACATGAGTACGAATGAGCTAAGTTACGTATATGACATCAATTAGAGTACGAATATGTTAAGGCTATGTAAGTGCCAAGCAAGGGCTATGTAAATGCGATGTGTATGATATGACTATGTGTGTGATGCGAAATGCGAACGTGCAAAACTTTGTAAATGTGAACGATAGTGCATGTATCGCGAGAACAAAACTCAAAAGGGGTACGCTTACTATTATGTGATACGGAAGACGATGTACAGGTAAGTGATAGGACGATGATGTTATTGTCTCCCCTCATATGCTATTTCCGTACGTCGGCCTATTATGTTGCTACCGATGATTACATGCTACATACTCGACATTCTTCGTACCGACGTCCTTTTTTTGTTTGTGGACGCTCGCGTCATGCCCGCAGTGCACGGGAGACATTGGATTCATAGCTGCTTATTCAGGAGATTTTCTTAGCACAGCTCCATCTCATTCGAGCTCATAGCTGTACTTATTCTTTTGTGTACATAATGATGGGCATAGCGGGGGTCTGTCCCCGCTCATATGGTATGTCATATTCTTAGGAGGCTCGTAGTCACGTGTACGTGGATAGACATGTCCGGCTCCTTGTCGGCCTATGTTTTTGTATATCATTTTTCGGGCCTCGTCGGCCCATGTACGTTGTTGTGCGCACAGTGCTCGTGATATGATATATGATGATCGTTGTCCGGACTATTACTATGTATAATTGTAATGCATGAAACGATCGTGGCTCACCTAGATGTCATGTGATTATATGATAAGGGGTACCCGGGTGGGATAGCACCGGGTGCTCGTCGCGGCCCCCTAGTCGGGTCGTGACACACGCCACCCAGACGTCTCTGCGAAATTGTGTATATATGCGCACGTACGTAAGAGAGAGTATAGATTATAATCCCGCCACCCGGAGGAACGAGTGAGCACATAGTGCCGTGGTGAAATGTCAAATTTTGCTACCTCAAGTCGCCGGGTTCGAATCCTTTGGATACACTTTTAAAAATTATTTTACTTTGCCGCACATATTAAGGCTTATGACTCAACTCTCCAAGCTAGGATAAACACCAACTGATGACGTGTGCTTCCTGGCAGGATTGTTAATAGCTTAACCTTTTCTATGGTGGTCATTGTTCGAACCCAATTACCACTTTCCTTTGGTAAAAAAGGAGATGTTTGTGGCCAAAAGTCTTGAACCCAAGACCTCCTCTAACTTCTCGAGTCACCAAAACCAACGAGCGAAGACTTTTTCTTGTCTAAATAATAGATGATAGAAGTATATGTTCTATGTACTCTCTGTAAATATTAGCATCATTTATGCAAAATGCTACACACCTACTATTCAAAGCGGTATGGCACCCGGAACTTTCAAATTCTGGATCCGCCTCTGGGCTAATATACCCTAAGCTCTAACATAAAATGATTCTGCTGATGCATTTGAGTAATTAAATGTTGTTAAGTGATAAATTAATGTGAGAATGACATGTAATCTCATGCCTGTAGGGGTAGATCATATGAATTAGGGGATTAACAAAGGAACAACTGTTGTACTGCCACTCGGGGCATGGCAGATGAAATTTCTCCCCAAGAAATTCTGCGAAAATAAATGAAAGATCAGGATAAATTGATGGTAGAAATGATCATGGGTGTCGTTTCTCATTTGACTCAACAACTAAACCAACTCATTGACGTAGGGCTACATCATCCGAATCTAGGGACTAACAAAGGAACTGTTGCTGCACCACTATTCGAGGCAAGTCAGAACAACAAAATGTCGCTTCCTGAAATTCTGCCAAAACAAAAAGAAGATCAGGATAAAATGATACGAGAAATGATCATGGGTGCTACTTCTCGGCATAATCAACAACTAAGCCAGCTAATAGCTGCAAATTCCAAGCAGAACCAAGAAATAAACCAGAAATTCAACCAAAAATTTATGAATTATGCCTCTGCTGGTGTGGTACGAGGAGGAATGCCAAATTTATACCAACATATGATGGGTGCTGGTGGATTTAATAGTGGAGGCGCTGTAAATATCTTACAAGCATTATTAGGTGGTGGTGGAATTGGTGGTTTGGATTTGAATGCATTGTTTGGAAACCTTAACTTATGAAAATTATTTCAGACCTCTCAGATAAAAAACAGTCAAAAGAATCTTGATTTTATTGGTCAGTAATTTTGAATTCCTATTTAATCATTTTCAATGTAAGCGAGGAACACATTAATCCATAAACACCTTTGCGCTTCCGCTAACCATATGTGATGTAATTATATTTTGTTAATGGTTGTTGTGAGTTTAAGTTGTTAATCTGAATTATGTAAGATGTAGGTATGTATAGTGATCGGTATATTTAATTTCCAGCTAAACAAAGACTATAAAACTACTTTATGTGTTGGAAAAGGACATCATGATCTACTTACGGCTATTATAATCAGTACATAACTTTTGTATTAATCCTAGTGATATTTAGTACTAATGAGTAGATCACAGTGGAATCGATACAATATAGTACAATATTTGATTTGCTGGAAACATTGTTAGACTACAAACATGGAATTCCGTACCAATTTTGTTTTTGTATAATGTTTACTTACTGTGGATTATGATAAGCTTTTTCATCAAGACTTCTTCTTTTGTGTTGATTCGCCTAAATTCAGAGATTGTATACTTGTTAGGTATGCAGTTAATTAATGGATACCTTGAAAATGTTTATACACGGCATTAAAATTTGTCACCTCCAAAAGCTGATTTTGTTATCCATCCTAGCTATATCTTACTATTATTATTAAGAGTGATAATATTTTGAGAGGCGTCAAATTTGCTCCTACATAGCATCGTCTCAACTTACAATACAGTTCATGAGAAACTTACAATCACCAAAAGTGAGTATATATTTTATATGGTCTCGCTGTAACTAAATCTGTTAACCACCAGAAGTGGAATATGCCGATGACAACTAGAAGTGATTATATATCACGTGCTTCATTGTAATTGAATTAGTTAACCACCGGAAGCGGTAATATTTTTATAGCTTATGCTTGCCATTGAAGATATGTTAGAGAAAAAATTTCTACATTATATATGTGCCTTGATTTACTCCTGAAGTAGCAATATCTTAAAAGAGGTTATAAACTATCACAATTTAATATGATTAAGGCACGTTCAAATAATTATGTTCCATTCTTGAAGAATGAGAACTTTTGATAAATATTACAAATACAAATCCATTCCCTGAAGTGAATGTGATAATATTTAGTAAAGCTTATAAATTCGAACATGACTTGGTTATGAAGATATCATGACTCACCTCCAAAAGAGGCAGAATAATATTATGAATATTCTATGATTTACTCCTGAAGTAGTAAACTTTAGATCTACTCTTGATGTAGTACTTTAGAATTTACTCCTGAAATAATAGAGTCTGAAATTTACTCCTGAAGTATAGTAGAATTTGATATTTACTCCAGAAGTAATAAATCTTTAAACTTTACTGTTGAAGTAGTAAAATTTTGAATTTTACTCTTGAAGTAGTAAAATTTTAAATTTTACTTCAGAAGTAGTAAGACTTCAAAATTTACTCCTCAAGTAGTAAGACTCCGAAACTTTAACCCGAAGCGGTCTCTAATCACATCTTCTGAGTGAGATTCCTAAAAATACTTCCAGTATGAAGATTGGTGTTCTATGCAGTCTTTATATTATATTTGTTATTATCATACTAATTTTGAGTAACTTGTTTCAAGGTGTATTAATGAGCTATATCATGAGATCATGTGCCTAATTCAATTACTGCAAATTTTGTTACCGATTTATGCCAACAAATAGAACCACTACCACAGGAAATTCTATTGTTAACTTAGTTGATGTCTTTCTCTGTCTTTTCATATAAAGTTTTATCCTCCTGTTACATCTCATGTTGGAAATACATGCTGGCTTAACTGATTTTCTTATATTGGGTCTCTGTAAGATCACTTTGGAGGTTTGAGATTGATGTATTACTATAGGATTTTATTATCTAGTTAAACTAAATGAAAGAACTCACTATGTGTCTTTTGGGAAGATACGAAATTATTTTTTCAATCGGTTATAGTATTTAGAATATTAGTTATGCAGCATATCACATTCTATGGCAAAATTGTTATTGAAACTGCATGATATAGAGAATATTTAAGTATATTCTCATTAACCAGTATTGTTGCTAGAAGCATTTGTCAGTACCTTTTAAGTTGTGCTTATATAATCTAGTGAGGCATAACACATTATAACTGGACAATTTGACGGTTTAGACATATCATGGTGCTCATAGAAAAGTTTGTAAACTTATGTCTTTACTAACTACATATTACTGCTATTCACTGTAATTGAAAAGAGAAAAATAATGAGCTATTGAAAATTATATATAAAGCGCATCTAAATGACGAAGTTTCATTCCCCGAAATGACTGAAGAAATACCACAACACACCTCCTGAAGAGATAAATAACAAAGGAGATAGATATTATTTTGTGGTATGAAGTTCATTGTTGCATGTACCTGTCGTACGTCAAATCATCTTGGACTTGGATACTTTTATTATATATCGTTCCAAGGCAAATGAAATAGATTTTGTAGAATATTTTCTATTATAACCACATTGATAGCATGATTACTTGTTATTGATTTTCTAAAGGAAATAACAAATTCATGTATTTTTCTTGATCAAGGATGTAATATTTATGTCGTCACCGCTAAGATACAAAATATTCAGATGTTAATAGTGAATCTTCCTGAAGGAGAAGTTTGAAATACTGAAGTTTAGAACATAGTGTTTACTTTTCGTTATTTAAGAATTTATTATCTTTAAAAGTAAATTCGTTTATTGTTTTCTTACATGACATTAGAAAGATCTAATCAAATTCTCTTTCATGACACCAGCAGTGTCTAAGTAATATTTGGTGGTACAAAATTAATGATCAAGATCCAGAAGAGCCTAATTATTTGTTTACAAGAATTATGACACCAGTAGTGTCCAAACAATTTTTGATTATGGGGAATAAATTAAAAGCTCCTGAAGAGACTGTATATTATTATGTCATTCCTTTTAGAGCGTAATATACGAAGGTGTTATGATCGAAGCACAAGTTGTAGTAAACCCGAAATTTACAAAAGTCAATGGCTATCACATTGAAGCTATAAAAGATTGGAGTATTAAATATCTTCAAAACCATATTGGGTAAGAAATATGTCAGTGAATAGTTACACTCTTTATTCTCCAAATTATACTACACAAATACAAGCATGATGAAATCACGTCACGGTAAACCAGAAGATTATTGGTACAAAAAAAAAAATCATGTCATAGTAAACCAGAAGTTTACTAAAACAAATAGCACATGGCATGGTAAACTTGAAGTTTACTAGTATAAATAATTTTAGTCGACATGAGCGGTTTGGCCATCCTGATTCAAATATGATGTGCAGATTGAGTATTTGAAATATATTAAAGAACTAGAAGATTCTTCAAGAATTTAATTTTGTTGCTTGTTCTCATGATAAGTTGATTATACTGGCTAATGTTGGGATTGAATTCCCTAAATTCTGAAAAAATATAAAAGGTGAAAATGGGCACGTTTACCTGTTATGTGATGTCTTAAATAGATGCATCGTTCAGACGGTCACATGTGCGTTTATTGTCAACCCGTAGTTTGACGTATGCAAATTACACTACACCAAAAGAGGCTTTTAGTGACAATATATTTTTCTTTTAGCGGCAATAGTTATTGTCACAAAAAACATTTACCAGCATTTGGTTAATGCCGTTAGATCCAATGTCGCTAAAGCCTTTAGCGGCATTTAGTGTTATGGCTAAAATTTGGTATTATCAGTAATAATTGATTCTAGAATATAATTAGCGGCAATTAAGTTATTGCCGCTAATTAATTGCCACTAAAAGCATATTTTGTTCTAGTGAAAGTTACTTGCTCAAAATAATTGAGTTGAGAGCACAATTTTCAGATTATGTAATCAAGATAATTCATCTTGTTAATGCTGGTTTATATCAAAGATGGTTTGGCGTTGAATGCCTCCGATAAATAGCTAAATCATTGCTTATGAGAAAAAAGCTTCATATGCTGGTCTGAGATATGATATATTGTATACAACATCACTTGTATGCTTCAGACCAATAAATTATGATAAATTCTCCCCTCACAGTTGGTTCGGGGCTAGGAACCAAATATTTCCATCTAACAATTTTTTATGTGTGGTATTTGATTAATTAATCTACCATAATGCACAAAGATGAATTCTCCAAAGAAGATGAGAAATATGTTAGTTTTTCTAACATTGTTAGTTTTTCTAACATAAGAGGGAGAGAATAAGCAGCTAAGAAATATGCTATAAATTATCATTAGTATGATCCTCATTCGAAAAGTAATTCAAGTTAAATGCTCGAAGCATTTGCTGACCCAAAGCTAGTTTTATATTTTAGCTGCAAAATGCTCCTATTAATATTAATGTCCCCGAAGGACAAAGTATACAACATGCATGAAGCATGGTAGATCAATCGGTTCCAAATAGAATAATCCTTAAAAAGGGAGAGGAGCAAATGACCAAGAAGGAAATGTGCTCTTGAAGAGCCTTCGACATAACACTTCATGAAACATCATGAGAGGTTTAGGTACCTAAAATAATGAAAGTGATGAGATCTCAATAAGTTATGTCCCATTACAAACTGATACAAATGATATATCGTCGACAATATCTTTGATAAAATATAGCGTAATACTATAGAAGATTGTGAGGATCTGAATTTTATGTTTATAAAGCATGCTAACATAGACATTATTACCAAGTGAAATGTCGCATCATGATAAGCTTCAAGCTTATTGGACCTGCAGTCCAGACAACAGAAATTGTCACGCATTTACATATTAATGGATATTGTCACTTGATAAAATTTATATGAAAATTCTTGAAGAATTTTAAATGCCTGAAGCATATACATGTTCTAAAAATTTGTTCATAATTCTTATATGGATTAAATCAAACAAGATAAATGCGATTTTATCATAAGGATTATTCATTGACTCAGGGTACACGTGACTCTACTATCCTTATGTCATTATGAATATAAATTGATTACTTGAATATTATTTGAACTCTTGAAGAGTTTCCACAAGAAATTGATTATCTGCTGAAATAAGTTGAAATGAGAAACTTGCAGAATTCTTTGATCCTGAAGTGTCATACCTTTATGCAATTGATGCATTTATATATTTTTCTACGACTATGAGGGATTATGGTCATACGATGTTGTTCTACATGACAGTCAAATCATATAAAGATAACATTTGTTTATAAAGCAAGTCAGGAGTACACTTGGAGTGATTTCAACAATATATGCTGATGCAACTCTATCCAAAGACTGAAGATGTAACATCATATATAGCCTAACTGAAGAGAGGATTCATAAAAGGACAAGACATGTTTCTCCAAAGTTGTTTTTCACACATGATCTCCAAAAGAATGGTGCTATCAACGTGCAACAGATTGATTCAAGTGATAATATGGTTGATTTGTTCACCAAGTCTCTACCAACTACAACTCGCGAGAAGATGGTGCACAAGATTGGAATGCGTAAATTCAAATTTTGGATTGATGTTCTCATCAGGGGGAGTTAATACACGCTATACTCTTTTTCCCTTAACCAAGATTTTGTTCCAATTGGATTTTCCTGGTAAGGTTTTTAATGAGGCAGCCAAAATGTGTATTATTAGAAATGTGTACTCTTTTTACTTCACTAGAATTTTTTACCACTGGGTTTTTCTAGTAAGATTTTAATGAGGCACACAATCTATCAAATAGACATCCAAGGGGGAGTGTTATAAATATTATTTATTGTGGATATCTATCTTTAGGAGAAAAATTAGGGTTAGTGACTTTGAGATCAAGTTAGTTTTCCCCTATAAATATAGAGGTTCTCCTTCATTGTAAAAATATCCCTCAAGAGAAATAAAGAATTCTCCTCTCTCCTCTCTTTACCTACAATATTCTTCTTGCTTGCTTTATTATTTTATAACACTTTAATTATTATCCGGTCGTGATTGATACTTGTGTTGACACCAATTTTTGTCCCTCCTTTATTCCTATTTATTTCTGTAGGGGCTTCTAAATTTATTGTTGAACTAAACACTTTATTTTCGCTATTATTAATTTT